>NW_026948512.1:241573-345789 GCF_035770615.1 Melospiza melodia melodia
TCGCGGCCCGCGCAGGCGCAGAGCGAGCGGCCGCCGTGAGGGGAGAAAAGCGGCGGCAGCGCCGAGCGGGGACAGCGAGGGCACAGCGAGGGGACACCGGCGCCGCCATGTACCGGCACGTCACCGCCACCGTCACCGCCGCCGTCCGCCTCCGGCCCGGCCGCGCCTGGGCTCCGGCAGCAGCGGCAGCGCCTCCCGGGCCGGCCCCGCCGCGCCGCCGCTACCGAGCGCGGCTGCAGGTGAGGGGAGAGCGCTGAGGGGGACGAGGCGGGGGCGGGGCTATGCAAATAGCGCCGCAGAGTGGGTGGGGTTATGTAAATATCGACGATTGTGGGTGTCGGGGATGGGCGGGGCTATGCAAATTGAGGCGCGGGTTGTTTTGGGAATTCTATTTATGCAAATAATGAGCGGTGGGTGGGCGGGGACATACAAATAGAGGGTTACGTTTAAAATTGAGGCTGGGCGTGGTTATGCAAATGAACACCCTTAAATAGTTTCGGTTTGACGGTAACGGGGCGTGGTTATGTAAATAACCACCTTAAATAGTTTCGGTTTTGCCGCTAGCGGGGCGTGGTTATGCAAATCGCGAGCGCGTTCACGCTGGGGGCGTGGCTTCGTGCTGGGGGCGGAGCCGGGGGTCCCTGGTGGGAACCAAATGGGAAAAATCTCCCAAAACGGGACAAATCCCCCTCAAATCGTTAAAATCTCAATTTTCCATGTGGCAAATCCTCCCAAAATTGGGACAGTTCCCTTTTCCATGGCACAAATCCCTCCAAAAATGGGGCAAACCCTCCCAGAATCGATAAAAATCCCTTTTCCCACAGGGTAAACCCCCCCTTGAATGACCCAATCCCACCCCTGGGTGCTCCGTCAATCCCCCAGCCCCAAATTCCCCTTTTTCCCCCTTAAAATTACCCTTTCCCCCCCCCAAAATTCCCCTTTTCCCCTCCCAAATTCTTTTTTCCCCCAAAATTCCATTTTTCTCCCCCAAATTCCCCTTTCCTCCCCAAATTCCCGTTTCACCCCTAAATCCCATTTTCTCCCCCAAAATTCCCCTTCCCCCCCCCCCCAAATCTCCCCCAAATTCCCCTTTCCCCCCTCAAATTCCCTTTTCCCCCCAACCTTAATTTCCCCATTTTTCCCCCTAAAATTCTGCGTTCCCCCCCCAAATTCCCATTTTTTCCCCCTAAATTCCCCATTTGTACCCCCCTAAATTCCCCATTTTTCCCCCCTAAATTCCCCATTTTTACCCCCCTAAATTCCCCATTTTTCCCCCCTAAATTCCCCATTTTTACCCCCCCAAATTCCCCATTTCTCCCCCCAAATTCCCATTTTTTCCCCCCCAAATTCCCATCTTTTTCCCCCTAAATTCCCCATTTCCCCCTAAATTCCCCATTTCCCCCCCCTAAATTCCCCATTTTTTCCCCCATAATTTCCCCCCCTAAATTCCCCCCCAAATTCCCATTTTTCCCTCCCAAATTCCCCATTTTTACCCCTCCAAATCCCCATTTCCCCCCCTAAATTCCCCATTTTTCCTTCCCTAAATTTCCCATTTTCCCCCCTAAATTCCCCATTTTTACCCCCCCAAATCCCCATTTCCCCCCCCCCCAATTCCCCATTTTTACCCCGCCCCCTTTCCCTAAATTCCCCATTTTCCCCCCAATCTCCAGGACCTGGAGCCCCCCCTGGTGCCGGGCGCGGCCCTGGCGCTGCTGCCCCCCCCGCGCTGCCCCCCCCGGCCCCCCGGACCCCCGGGCCGCCCCCGCGGGGGCTGCAGGGGCTCGGGGGGGCTCCGGTGACCACGGTGGACGGGCGGCGCTGAGGACGACATCGCCGTCAGGGACGGCGGGGACAGCAGGGACAGCGGGGACAGCGGGGACAGCGGGGACAGCGGGGACACCGAGCCCGGCCTGGGGGCGCGGCTGCTGCTGGGACCCCCCCCCAGCCCGGGCAGCCCCCCGGGGGGCGGCGGGGGGAACCCCCAGAGACACCCCCCGAGCATGGAGGAGCACCTGGCCAGCATGCACGAGCGGCTGCGGCACGAGGTGACACTGCAGGGACACCTGGGGACACCTGGGGACACCTGGGGACACGGGGGGACACCTTGGGACACCTGGGGGGACCCCCCGAGCATGGAGGAGCACCTGGCCAGCATGCACGAGCGGCTGTGGCACGAGGTGACACTGCAGGGACACCTTGGGGACACCTGGGGACACCTGGGGACAAAATGGGGGACACCTGGGGACACGGGGGGACACCTGGGGGACATGGGGGGACACCTGGGGGGCCCCCCGAGCATGGAGGAGCACCTGGCCAGCATGCACGAGCGGCTGCGGCACGAGGTGACAGCTTGGGGACACCTTGGGGACACCTGGGGACAAAATGGGGAGGGGGCACAAATGGAGAGAGGGATAAAATGGGGAGGGGAGGGACAAAATGGGGGTGTGGTGACAGCACTGGGGACACTGGGCAGGGGGTGACAAAATGGGGAGGGGGTGATGAAATGGGCAGGGGGTGACAAAATGGGGGGAGGGACAAGGAGGGGGTGACAAAATGGGGAGGGGGTGACAGCACTGGGGAGGGGGTGACAAAATGGGGAGGGGGTGACAAAATGGTGGGGGATTGATGGGAAAAGGGGGTGGGACAGGACTGGGGGAGGTGACAGCACCTGGGAGGTGACAGCAGCCATTGGGGGATGACAGTGACTCTGGGGGGGTGACAGTGACCCCGGGGAGGTGACAGTGACCCCATGGAAGTGACAGCAGCCATTGGGGGGTGACAGTGACCCCATGGGGGTGACAGTGACTCTGGGGAGGTGACAGTGACCCCGGGGGGGTGACAGTGTCCCCGTGGAGGTGACAGTGACTCTGGGGGGGTGACAGTGACCCCATGGGGGTGACAGTGACCCCGCTGACCCCCGTGTCCCCCCCCCCCCAGCTCCCCAATTTCTTCCTGAAGATCCCGGACTACGGCCTGTACGCGCCCGACATGGAGTTCCAGTGCCAGCACCTGCACCTGCACACGCGGTGGGTGACACCGAGGGGACAGTGGGGACAATGGGGACACTGAGGGGACAATGGGGACACTGAGGGGACATTGGGGACACTGAGGGGACATTGGGGACACTGGGGGGGGCAGTGCCAGCACCTGCACCTGCACACGCGGTGGGTGACACCGAGGGGACACTGAGGAGACATTGGGGACAATGGGGACACCGAGGGGACATTGGGGACACCGAGGGGACATTGGGGACACTGAGGGGACATTGGGGACATTGGGGACACTGAGGGGACAGTGGGGACACTGAGGGGACATTGGGGACACTGTGGGGACATTGGGGGGGCCAGTGCCAGCACCTGCACCTGCACACGCGGTGGGTGACAGTGGGGACACCGGGGGGACACTGAGGGGACAATGGGGACAATGGGGCGGTCAGTAACAGCACGTGCACTTGCACACGGGGTGGGTGACAGTGGGGACACTGAGGGGACAATTGGGGACACTGAGGGGACATTGGGGACAATGGGGGGGTCAGTAACAGCACCTGCACCTGCACACGGGGTGGGTGACAATGGGGACACTGAGGGGACACTGAGGGGACATTGGGGACACTGAGGGGACACTGGGGGGACATTGGGGACACTGAGGGGGTCAGTGCCAGCACCTGCACCTGCACACGGGGTGGGTGACAGTGGGGACACTGAGGGGACGCTGAGGGGACAGTGGGGACACTGAGGGGACATTGGGGACAATGGGGACACTGAGGGGACATTGGGGACACTGAGGGGACAATGGGGACACTGAGGGGACATTGGGGACACTAGGGGGGCCAGTGCCAGCACCTGCACATGCGGTGGGTGACAATGGGTGACAATGGGTGACAATGGGGACACTGAGGGGACAATGGGGACACTGAGGGGACATTGGGGACGCTGAGGGGACATTCGGGACACTGAGGGGACAATGGGGACACTGGGGACAGTCATGGGGACAGCCCTGTCCCCGCAGGGTGGCCCTGGGAAGGTGACAGCGGGTGACAGTGGGTGACAATGGCAGTGCCAGGGTGGCACAGGGAGATGACAGTGGGTGACAATGACACTGTCCCCGTGTCCCCGTGTCCCCAGGGGCCGGGCCATGTACGCCGTGGCGCTGGCGCTGTGCCGGGCAGTGACAGCAGGTGACGGTAGCAGTGCCAGGGTGGCACAGGGCAGTAATGGGGTGGCACAGGGAGGTGACAGTGGGTGACAATAGGTGACAATGACGCTGTCCCGTGTCCCCAGGGGCCGGGCCATGGTGGCGCTGTGCCGGGCAGTGACAGTGGGTGACAATGGGTGACAATGGCAGCGTCAGGGTGGCACAGGGCAGTAATGGGGTGGCACAGGGAGGTGACAGTGGGTGACAATAGGTGACAATGACGCTGTCCCCGTGTCCCCAGGGGCCGGGCCATGTACGCCGTGGCGCTGGCGCTGTGCCGGGCAGTGACAGTGGGTGACAGTGGGTGACAGTGGGTGACAATGACGCTGTCCCCGTGTCCCCAGGGGCCGGGCCATGTACGCCGTGGTGGCTGTGGCGCTGTGCCAGGCAGTGACAGTGGGTGACAATGGCAGTGCCAGGGTGGCACAGGGCAGTAATGGGGTGGCACAGGGAGGTGACAGTGGGTGACAATGACACTGTCCCGTGTCCCCGTGTCCCCAGGGGCCGGGCCATGTACGCCGTGGCGCTGGCGCTGTGCCGGGCCCTGGCCTGGGGTTACTTTGCCAGCCTCAGGCTGGAGGTGCTGGCGCTGACGCGGCACCCGGAGGATTGGAGCGTGCGGGCGCGGTGGCGCCTGACGGGGCTGCCCCTGCACCTGCTGCTGCTGCGCTGGTACCGGAGGGACAAACGGACCCTGCTCAGGTACGGGCACACCTGGGGCACACCTGTGCCACCCTGTGTCACCCACTGCCATCCCTGTGTCACCCACTGCCATCCCTGTGCCACCCCTGTGTCACCCCCGTGTCACTGCCCCTGCCCCTGCTGCTGCTGCGCTGGTACCGCCGCGACAAACGGACCCTGCTCAGGTACGGGCACACCTGGGACACACCTGTGTCACCCCCTGTCACACCCTGCCATCCCTGTGTCACCCCCGTGTCACTGCCCCTGCCCCTGCCCCTGCTGCGCTGGTACCGCTGCGACAAACGGACCCTGCTCAGGTACGGGCACACCTGTGTCACCCCTCATTGTCACTGTGTCACCCCTGTGTCACCCCCGTGTCACTGCCCCTGCACCTGCTGCTGCTGCGCTGGTACCAGCGGGACAAACGGACCCTGCTCAGGTACGGGCACACCTGGGGCACACCTGTGTCACCCCTCATTGTCACTGTGCCACTCTCTGTCACACCTGGGTCACCTTGTGTCACCCCCTGTGTCACTCCCTGTGTCACCTCCTTCTGCCACCAGGACAAGTGGCACCTGCTGCACTCAGTGACACACCTGTGTCACTCCTGTGTCACCCCCTGTCACACCTGTGCCACCCCCTGTGTCACCCCCTGCCACACCTGTGCCACCCCTGTCACACCTGTGTCACACCTGTGTTACCCCCTGTCACACCTGTGTCACCCCCAGACCCACCTGTGCCACACCTGTGTCACTCCCTGTGTCACCCCGTCACACCCGTGCCACACCCGTGCCACCCCTGTGTCACGCCCAGACCCACCTGTGCCACACCCGTGCCGCCCCTGCGTCACGCCCAGACCCACCTGTGCCACACCCGTGCCGCCCCTGCGTCACCCCAGCGGGGTCGGTGCCACCCCCCGATGTCCCCAACGTCCCCCCCCCGGTGTCCCCCCAGGTCCTACGACGCCCTCTCCACCTTCTTCCTCAACTCCCAGGGGCTGATCCGCTGCCACCGCGTGGACAAGGTGAGTCCGGGCACACCTGGGCACACCTGGGCACACCTTGGTGACACTTTGGTGCCACCTTGGTGACACTTTGGTGACACTCTGGCGTCCCCTCCCCAGCTGATGCCAGCCCCCACGGCCGTCCCCGAGCCCAAGAAGCTGCTGGTGGCCGCGGCGCTGGCGGTGGCGCTGGCCCGGCCCTGATGCCACCACCGCCACCGAGAGAGAGGAGGTGACAGGGACACCTGTGTCCCCTCCCCCCCCCCCCCCTTTGTCACCCGTGTCCCCTCCCCCGTGTCCCCGATGTCCCCGATGTCCCCTCCCCATCCCTTAAATTAATGTACAGAATAAAGGAGCGGCGGCGACACGGGGACAGCGGCGGTGCCACCGAGCGTGGGGCGGGGGGGCTGTATTGGGCTGTCCCCAAATGTCCCCAAAATGTCCCCAAATGTCCCCAAAATGTCCCCAAATGTCCCCAAATGTCCCCAAAATGTCCCCCGGGGGGGTCAGCCCAGCTCCTCCCGCGATTTCCCGGCTTTTTTGGGCATCTTGCGGCCGCTGCCGTCCTCGAGCTCCTTGGCCTGGTAATAATGGGGGGCCACCTCCAGCAGCCAGGAGCTGTCGATCTCGATCACCTGGGGACAAGGACACGCCTGTCACACACCTGGGACACACCTGTCACACCTGTGTCACACCTGGGGACACCTGGGGACACCTGGGGACACCTGGGGACACACCTGTCACACCTGTGTCACACCTGAGGACACACCTGTCACACCTGGGGACACACCTGTCACACCTGTAACACCTGTGATACACCTGGGGACACCTGGGGACACCTATCACACCCCTAAGGACAGCCAGGAGCTGTCGATCTCGATCACCTGGGGACAAGGACACGCCTGTCACACACCTGGGACACACCTGGGAATACACCTGTCACACCTGGGGACACCTGGGGACACCTATCACACCCCTAGGGACAGCCAGGGCCACCTCCAGCAGCCAGGAGCTGTCGATCTCGATCACCTGAGGACAAGGACACGCCTGTCACACACCTGGGGACACCTGTGATACACCTGTGTCACACCTGGGGACACCTATCACACCCCTAGGGACAGCCAGGAGCTGTCAATCTCGATCACCTGGGGACAAGGACACGCCTGTCACACACCTGTGACACACCTGTCACACCTGGGGACATCCCTAAGGACAGCCAAGGACACCTGGGGATAGCGATGGTGGCTTGGGGTCACTGCTTTGTCACCTTGGACTTGTGTCCCTTGTGTCCCCATACCCACCCTGGACCCCTGTTCTGTGTCCCCGTGGTGTCCCCAAGGTGTCCCCAGGGTGTCCCCATGTCCTTGCCATGCCCACAGTGTCCCCAAGATGTCCCCGTGGTGTCCCCAAGGTGCCCCCAAAGTGTCCCCAAGGTGTCCCCAGCTGTCTCATGAACTCCTTGGAGGTGCACACCAGCTGGTGGCAGAGCACCCAGCGTGTCCCCATACCCACAGTGTGTCCCCGTGCCCACACTGCCCTGTGTCCCTGTGTCTCTGCCATGCCCCCAATGTGTCCCCAGCTGTCCCCAAAGTGTCCCCAAGTGTCCCCACCTGTCTCATGAACTCCTTGGAGGTGCACACCAGCTCGTGGTAGAGCACCCAGCGTGTCCCCGTACCCACAGTGTGTCCCCGTGCCCACACTGCCCTGCGTCCCCATGTCCCTGCCATGCCCCCAATGTGTCCCCAAAGTGTCCCCAGCTGTCCCCAAGGTGTCCCCAAGGTGTCCCCACCTGTCTCATGAACTCCTTGGAGGTGCACACCAGCTCGTTGGTAGAGCACCCAGCGGGGCTGCAGCGAGAACAGGGCGCTGTTGGGGTGGATGAACACGGGCTGCTGGTGCTTCACCGTGCGGTACCCGCCCCGCGCCAGGCGCGCCGTGTGGTAAAAGAACCCGGCTGTGATGGCCTGGGGGGGACACAGAGAGGGGACAGCGTCACTGGGAGGGACTGGGAGGGCACTGGGATGGACTGGGATATACTGGGAGGGCACTGGGGTCGGTACCCGCCCCGCGCCAGGCGCGCCGTGTGGTAAAAGAACCGGCTGTGATGGCCTGGAGGGGACACAGAGAGGGGACAGTGTCACTGGGATGTACTGGGATAGACTGGGAGGGCACTGGGATATACTGGGAATCACTCGGATATACTGGGATGGACTGGGATACACTGGGAGGGCACTGGGATTGGTACCCACCCCGCGCCAGGCGCGCCGTGTGGTAAAAGAACCCGGCTGTGATGGCCTGGGGGGGACACAGAGAGGGGACACTGTCACTGGGAGGGACTGGGATAGACTGGGATGGACTGGGAGGGCACTGGGATATACTGGGATATACTGGGATGGCACTGGGATTGGTACCCGCCCCGCGCCAGGCGCGCCGGTGTGGTAAAAGAACCCGGCTGTGATGGCCTGGGGGGGACACAGAGAGGGGACAGCGTCACTGGGAGGGACTGGATAGACTGGGAGGGCACTGGGAGGGACTGGGATATACTGGGATATACTGGGATATACTGGGAGGGCACTGGGGTCGGTACCGCCCCGCGCCAGGCGCGCCGTGTGGTAAAAGAACCCGGCTGTGATGGCCCTGGAGGGGACAGGAATGGGGACAGTGTCACTGGGATGTACTGGGATAGACTGGGAGGGCACTGGGATGGACTGGGAGGGCACTGGGATGGACTGGGATGCACTGGGATATACTGGGAGGGCACTGGGATATACTGGGAGGCACTGGGAGGCACTGGGATATACTGGGATTGGGACTGGGAGGCACTGGATGGACTGGGGGGCACTGGATCAGTGGATATTTTGGGGGATATTTGGGGGGATATTTTGGGGGCTGTTTTGGGGATATTTTGTGAATATTTCGGGACATTTTATGAATATTTTGGGGGCTGTTTTGTGAATATTTTGGGATATTTTGGGGGCTGTTTTGTGAATATTTTGGGATATTTGGCAGGGGTTTTGGGGATATTTTGGGGCTGGTTTGGGCGGTATTTTGGGCTCTACCTTCCGGACCAGGTCCAGGTTGCCCCCGCACGAGGACGGCGCGATCTCCACGCGCTCCATCAGCCCCTGCAGCTGCTCCCGCACGTCGCGCGCCCGGCGCAGGGAGCGCGCCTGCACAAAGTGCTCGTAGCACCACTGCAGGGAGTGCCCGCTGGCCACCCACTGCCCGCGGGGACACGGGGGACACGGGGGGACAGCGGGGGACAGTGGGGACATTGGGGGACATGGGGGATATGGGGGACAGCAGGGACATTGGGGACACGGGGGATATTGGGGACAGCGGGGGACATTGGGGACAGGGGGGACACAGGGGACATTGGGGACAGCGGGGACATGGGGGACAGCAGGGACATTGGGGACAGCAGGGAGATGGGGGACATGGGACATTGGGGACATTGGGGACAGGGGGGACATAGGGACAGCGGGGGACACACAAGGGACATTGGGGACATGGGGGACATTGGGAGATGGGGGACATTGGGGATATTGGGGACATTGGGGACATGGGGGACATTGGGAGATATGGGGGACATTGGGGATATTGGGGACAGCAGAGGACGTTGGGGACAAAGAGGGGACAGCGTTGGGGACACACAGGCAGAGGCACACGGAGGGGACAAGGACACAGGAAGGGACACGGTCAGTGCTGATGCTGGATGCTGTCATGTCACCAATGTCCCCAACCTTTCAATGTCCCCAACCTTTCAATGTCCCCAAATCTCCCCCCATATCACCCATGTCCCCAATGTCCCCGATGTCCCCTGGTGTCCTCAACTCCCCAGTGTCCCCAAGGTCCTCAATGTCCCCAATGTCCCCCCAGTGTCCCCCACTGTTCCAGCTGTCCCCCATTGTCCCTGCTGTCCCCGCTGTCCCCATTGTCCCCAATGTCCCTGGTGTCCCCATTGTCCCTGGTGTCCCCATTGTCCCCAATGCCCCCAATGTCCCTGGTGTCCCCATGTCCCCATTGTCCCCAGTGTCCCCGCTGTCCCCGTACCTGGTTGTAGACGTTGAGCAGCACCAGGTGGTCGCCCCCGGGCACGGTGAAGGCCACGCGGGCGCTGTCGGCGTGGAGCACCTTGTCCTTGGGCCGGTAGAACACGGCGTTGTTCACCGACAGCATGGCGGCCACCGTGAGCACCTCCTCCGTGCAGCCGTACCTGTGACAGTGGGGACAGTGGGGACACTGAGGGGACACTGGGGACACGGTGTTGTTCACCGACAGCATGGCGGCCACCGTGAGCACCTCCTCCGTGCAGCCGTACCTGTGACATTGGGGACAGTGGGGACACTGAGGGGACACTGGGGACACTGCCAGAACCTCCTCTGTACAGCCATAACTGAGATATTGGGGACATTGGGGACACTGAGGGGACAGTGGGGACACTGCCAGAACCTCCTTGGTACAGCCATAACTGAGATACTGGGGACATTGGGGACAGTGGGGACACTGAGGGGACAGTGGGGACACGGTGTTGTTCACCGACAGCATGGCGGCCACCGTGAGCACCTCCTCTGTACAGCCGTACCTGTGACAGTGGGGACATTGGGGACACTGAGGGGACACTGGGGACACTGCCAGAACCTCCTCCGTGCAGCCGTACCTGCGACATTGGGGACAGTGGGGACACTGAGGGGACACTGGGGACACTGAGGGGACAGTGGGGACACTGCCAGAACCTCCTCCGTGCAGCCGTACCTGTGACATTGGGGACAGTGGGGACACTGAGGGGACACTGGGGACACTGCCAGAACCTCCTCCGTACAGCCATAACTGAGATATTGGGGACATTGGGGACACTGAGGGGACACTGGGGACACGGTGTTGTTCACCGACAGCACGGCGGCCACCATCAGCACCTCCTTGGTACAGCCATAACTGAGACACTGGGGACATTGGGGACAGTGGGGACACTGAGGGGACACTGGGGACACTGTCAGAACCTCCTTGGTACAGCCATAACTGAGATACTGGGGACATTGGGGACACTGAGGGGACACTGGGGACACTGAGGGGATAGTGGGGACATTGGGGACACTGAGGGGACACTGGGGACACTGCCAGAACCTCCTCTGTGCAGCCATAACTGAGATATTGGGGACACTGAGGGGACACTGGGGACACTGAGGGGACACTGGGGACACTGCCAGAACCTCCTCTGTACAGCCATAACTGAGATATTGGGGACACTGGGGACACTGAGGGGACATTGGCGACATGGCCGCCACCGTCAGCACCTCCTCCGTGCAGCCATAACTGATTGGGGACACTGAGGGGACACTGAGGGGAAACTGGGACACTGAGGGGAGATGAGACACTGGAGACTTTGGGGACACTTTGGGGACACTTGGGGACACTTTGGGGACGCCTTGGGGACGCTTTGGGGACACTTTGGGGACACTTTGGGGACATGTGCGTCACTCACTGCTCGCTCGCCAGGATCATCTTGGCCAACATCGGCTCCACCGGCAGCTCCGCCATGCGCCGGCCCAGCTGGGACAGACGGACAGGGGGACAGGGGGGACAGAGGGACAGAGGGGACAGGGGGACAGAGTGACCACCGGGGACACCCCCAGGGACACCCCCAGTCCATCCCAGTGCTCCCAGTGCTCCCAGTTACCGTGGTGAGCTCGCCCAGGTGGTTCGGGTGGTTCATTCCCCATTCCCCAGTCCATCCAGTCCCTCCAGTGCTCCCAGTTACCGTGGTGAGCTCGCCCAGGTGGTTCGGGTGGTTCATTCCCCATTCCCCAGTCCCTCCCAGTCCCTCCCAGTGCTCCCAGTTACCGTGGTGAGCTCGCCCAGGTGGTTCGGGTGGTTCACTCCCCATTCCCCAGTCCATCCCAGTCCCTCCCAGTCCCTCCCAGTGCTCCCAGTTTACCGTGGTGAGCTCGCCCCAGGTGGTTCAGGTGGTTCATTCCAGTATTCCCAGTCCCTCCCAGTCCATCCCAGTTTACCGTGGTGAGCTCGCCCAGGTGGTTCGGGTGGTTCATTCCCCATTCCCCATTCCCCAGTCCATCCCAGTCCCTCCCAGTCCCTCCCAGTCCCTCCCAGTGCTCCCAGTTACCGTGGTGAGCTCGCCCAGGTGGTTCGGGTGGTTCATTCCCCATTCCCCAGTCCCTCCCAGTCCCTCCCAGTCCATCCCAGTTACCGTGGTGAGCTCGCCCAGGTGGTTCATTCCCCATTCCCCATTCCCCAGTCCATCCCAGTCCCTCCCAGTCCATCCCAGTTACCGTGGTGAGCTCGCCCAGGTGGTTCGGGTGGTTCATTCCCCATTCCCCAGTCCATCCCAGTCCCTCCCAGTCCCTCCCAGTCCATCCCAGTTACCGTGGTGAGCTCGGCAGGTGGTTCGGGTGGTTCATTCCCCATTCCCCATTCCATTCCCAGTATTCCCAGTCCCTCCCAGTGCTCCCAGTTACCGTGGTGAGCTCGCCCAGGTGGTTTGGGTGGTTCATTCCCCATTCCCCATTCCATTCCCAGTATTCCCAGTCCCTCCCAGTGCTCCCAGTCACCGTGGTGAGCTCGCCCAGGTGGTTCGGGTGGTTCACTCCCATTCCCCAGTCCCTCCCAGTCCCTCCCAGTATTCCCAGTGCTCCCAGTTACCGTGGTGAGCTCGCCCAGGTGGTTCATTCCCCATTCCCCATTCCCCAGTCCATCCCAGTCCCTCCCAGTCCATCCCAGTTACCGTGGTGAGCTCGCCCAGGTGGTTCATTCCCCATTCCCCAGTCCCTCCCAGTCCCTCCCAGTCCCTCCCAGTCCCTCCCAGTGCTCCCAGTTACCGTGGTGAGCTCGCCCAGGTGGTTCAGCGCCCCCAGCGCGTAGAGCTGCTCCAGCGCCAGCACCAGCGTCTCGTGGGGGGAGGGTCCAGGAAGTCAAAGTGGATCAGGTCGTTGATACCTGGGGGTCACCTCGGGGTCACCTCGGGGTCACCTCGGGGTCACCTCGGGGTCACCTTGGGGTCACCTGGCTGTCCCCAACCTCCCCTGGGCCACCCTGGTGGCCCCAGTCCCTCCCAGTGTCCACAGCTCCATCCCAGTCCATCCCAGTCCCTCCCAGTCCCTCCCAGTCCCTCCCAGTCCATCCCAGTCCCTCCCGGTGCCCATAACTCCATCCCCAGTCCCTCCCAGTCCATCCCAGTCCCTCCTAGTGCCCATAGCTCCATCCCCAGTCCATCCCAGTCCATCCCAGTCCATCCCAGTGCCCATAACTCCATTCCCAGTCCATCCCAGTCCATCCCAGTGCCTCCCAGTCCCTCCCAGTCCATCCCAGTGCCCATAGCTCCATTCCCAGTCCCTCCCAGTCCGTCCCAGTGCCCACCCAGGCTCTTGAGCAGCAGCACCAGCGCGCCCAGGTCTGTCCCAGTCCCTCCAGTCCATCCCAGTGCCCATAACTCCGTTCCCAGTGCCCCTAACTCCATTCCCAGTCCATCCCAGTCCCTCCCAGTGCCCCTAACTCCATTCCCAGTCCCTCCCAGTTTGTCCCAGTGCCCACCCAGGCTCTTGAGCAGCAGCACCAGCGCGCCCAGGTCTGTCCCAGTCCATCCCAGTGCCCATAACTCCGTTCCCAGTGTCCATAGCTCCATTCCCAGTGCCTCCCAGTCCGTCCCAGTGCCCACCCAGGCTCTTGAGCAGCAGCACCAGTGCCCCCAGGTCGGCCCTCTGGATCTCGGGCACCGCCGTCTCCTCCAGCTCGTGCTGGAACGCCCAGGCCGTGTAGAGCCGGAAACACTTCCCGGGCGCCACGCGGCCCGCGCGGCCCGCGCGCTGATTGGCCGAGGCCTGGGGACAGGGGTGACACACCTGTGACACACCTGTGACACCTGGGACACACCTGTGACACACCTGGGACACCTGGGACACACCTGGGACACACCTGTCACACCTGGGACACACCTGGGACACACCTGGGACACACCTGGGACACACCTGTCACACCTGGGACACACCTGGGACACACCTGGGACACACCTGGGACACACCTGGGACACCTGGGACACACCTGGGACACACCTGTGACACACCTGTGTGCATGGCACCTGACTGGGATACACTGGGACAGCAGTGACAGCGGCCCGCGCGCTGATTGGCTGAGGCCGGGGGACACCAAAGGGACATTGTCACCTGTCTGGGACACACCTGGGACACACCTGGGACACAGGTGTCACACAGGTGACACACAGGTGACCCACCTTGGAGCAGGGTGTCACCACCAGCGACTCCATGCCCGTGCGGGCGCTCACAGGTGACAATAGGGTGACAATAGATGACGATACCATGCTGACAGGTGTCACAGGTGACACACAGGTGTCACACAGGTGACACGCAGGTGACCCACCTTGGAGCAGGGTGTCACCACCAGGGTCTCCATGCCCGTGCGGGCGCTCACAGGTGACAATAGGGTGACAATAGGGTGACAATAGATGACAGTAACATGCTGACAGGTGTCACAGGTGACACACAGGTGACACACAGGTGTCACACAGGTGTCACGCAGGTGACCCACCTTGGAGCAGGGTGTCACCACCAGCGACTCCATGCCCGTGCGGGCGCTGTAGCTTTTCTGCTTGCAGAACCCGGGGTCCAGCACGTACACGATGCCGTCGATGGTCACCGAGGTCTCGGCGATGTTGGTGGCCACCACCACCTGCCGCAGGTGCGGGGACAGCGCTGGGACACGCCCGGGACACGCCCTCGCAGGCCACGCCCCTCCCGGGCGCGCCCGGCTAAGCCACGCCCCATTTGAAGCACGTGATGTTAAGCCCCGCCCGCTTGGAGCTCCAACCAATCGTGGGCTGCGCTGTGGGTCACGCCCAATAAAGCCACACCCCTTTAGGCCACACCCGTTCTGGCCACACCCAATTGAGCCACACCCGTTTTGACAACATAAAGCCACACCTCATTTAGACCACACCCAATTAAGCCCCACCCACTCTGACCACACCAATAACCCCCACCCCATTTAGACCACACCCAAATTAAGCCACACCCACTCTGACCACACCCAATAACCCACACCCCATTTAGACCACACCCATTCTAGCCACACCCACTCTGACCACACCCAATAACCCACACCCCATTTAGACCACACCCATTCTAGCCACACCCACTCTGACCACACCCAATAACCCACACTCCATTTATACCACACCCAATTAAGCCCCTCCAACTTTGACCACACCCAATAACCCACACCCCATTTAGACCACACCCATTCTAGCCACACCCAAATTAAGCCCCACCCACTCTGACCACACCCACTTGAGCCCCATCTACGCTGACCACACCCAATTAAGCCCTGCCCTTCAGACCACACCCCTTTATACGTCATTCAATTGAGCCCCACCCAATTAGACCACACCCAATTGAGCCCCACCCATTTGGACCACACCCAATTAAACCACACCCCATTCAGACCACACCCAAATTAAGCCCCACCCACTCTGACCACACCCAATAAACCACACCCCTTTTGGCCCTGTCTATTTTGACCACACCCAATTAAGCCCCACCCACTTCCATGAAACCACGCCCCTTCCCTGAGGTTCCCCCCCCCCTTAAAGGGCCAGCGCACCTTTCTGACCCCCTAAATGAAACCCCACCCCATTTCCCTTAAACCCCGCCCCTCTCCCATTACACCACGCCCCCCTCTTAAAGGGCCAGCGCACTTTCCTCACCCCTTAAATGAAACCCACCCCCTTTCCATTAAACCCCTCCCCATTTCCCTCAAACCCCGCCCCTCTCCCATTACACCACGCCCCCTGCCGAGGCCCCGCCCCCCTCCCTTAAAGGGCCAGCACACCTTCCTGGCTCTGTAAATGAAACCCCACCCCTTCCTCTTAAACTCACCCCATTTCCTTAAACCCCACCCATTTCCCACTGCACCACGCCCCCTGCCGAGGCCCCGCCCCCCTCCCTTAAAGGGCCAGCACACCTTCCTGGCTCTGTAAATGAAACCCCACCCCTTCCTCTTAAACCCCACCCCATTTCCCTCAAACCCAGCCCCTCTCCCACGACACCACGCCCCCTGCCGAGGCCCCGCCCCTCCCTTAAAGGGCCAGCGCACCTTCCTGGCGCCGGGGGGCGTGGGCTGGAAGATGCGGGCCTGCAGCTCGAGGGCAGGTTGGCGTAGATGGGCAGCACCAGCAGCTCGGGCAGGCGCGAGCCCAGGCGGCGGCAGCGCTCCTGCAGCAGCTCCACGCAGGCCTCGATCTCCTCCTGACGTGTTGGGGACATTGGGGACAGCGTTGGGGACATCTGGGATATCGGGGACATTGGGGACACCCAGGGGATTGGGGACATTGGGGACATTGGGGACATCGGGGACAGGAGCAGCAGCAGCAGCTCCATGCAGGCCTCGATCTCCTCCTGGAGCCCAGGGGACATTGGGGACAGCATTGGGGACATTGGGGACATTGGGGACATTGGGGACACCCAGGGGATTGGGGACATTGGGGACATTGGGGACATTGGGGACAGGGGCAGCAGCAGCAGCTCCACGCAGGCCTCGATCTCCTCCTGGAGCCCAGGGGACAGTGGGGACAGCGTTGGGGACATTGGGGACATCGGGGACATTGGGGACACCCAGGGGATTGGGGACATTGGGGACAGGGGCAGCAGCAGCAGCTCCACGCAGGCCTCGATCTCCTCCTGACACGTTGGGGACATTGGGGACAGCGTTGGGGACATCGGGGACATTGGGGACAGCCAGGGGATTGGGGACATTGGGGACAGGAGCAGCAGCAGCAGCTCCACCAGGCCTTGATCTCCTCCTGACATGTTGGGGACATTGGGGACAGCGTTGGGGACATTGGGGACATCAGGGGTATCAGGGACATTGGGGACAGCCAGGGGATTGGGGACATTGGGGACATTGGGGACGGGGCAGCAGCAGCAGCTCCACGCAGGCCTCGATCTCCTCCTGGAGCCCAGGGGACAGTGGGGACAGCGTTGGGGACACTGGGGACACCAGGGACATCGGGGACACTGAGGACATCAGGGCACACGGAGGGACAAAGACTGGTGGTGGCAAGAAATTGGGGTTGGGGACAGGGAAACTCTCAGGGGAATGGTGACACCCAGGGGACACCCAGGAGACACCGAGGTGACACCGAGGGTGACACCGAGGTGACACTGACCTGCCCGGTGAGGAAGACCAGGATGTCCCCGGGCGGGTTGGGTGACGTGGATCTGCAGCACCGACACCACGCACGCCTCCAGGTAATCGGCCTCGGGGGGCCTGCGGGGACAGAGGGGACATTGGGGACATCGGGGACAGCAGGGGACAATCAGGGGGACATCGGCACCAGCTGTCCCCAAAGGTCCCAGCCAGCCATCTCGCCCTTCGCCTGTGTCCCCTCGTGTCCCCAAATGCTCCCAGCAGCCCCAGGTGCTCTTGAACACCCCCAGTGTCCCCATTAATGTCCCAATAATGTCCCCAATAATGTCCCCAGTGTCCCCATTAATGTCCCCAATGTCCCCAGTGCCCTCAACACCCCCAGTGTCCCCATTAGTGTCCCCAATGTCCCCAGTGCCCCCATTAATGTCCCCAATAATGTCCCCAAGTCCTCAACGCCCTGAACGCCCCCAATGTCCCCAATACCCTGAATGTCCCCAATGTCCCCAATGCTCTGAACACCCCCAGTGTCCCCAATAATGTCCCTAATGTCCCCAGTGCCCCCATTAATGTCCCCAATAATGTCCCCAAATCCTCAATGCCCTAAATGCCCCCAGTGTCCCCATTAATGTCCCCAATGTCCCCAATGCCCTGAACACCCCCAGTGTCCTCGTTAATGTCCCCATTAATGTCCCCAATGTCCCTGGTGCCCTGAACATCCCCAGTGTCCCCATTAATGTCCCCAATGTCCCCAATGCCCTGAACATCCCCAGTGTCCCCAGTGTCCCCATTAATGTCCCCATTAATGTCCCCATGCCCTCGGTGTCCTGAACACCCCAGTGTCCCCAGTGTCCCCATTGATGTCCCCATTAACGTCCCCATGCCCTCGGTGTCCCCAACATCCCCAGTGTCCCAGTGTCACCTTGGTGTCCACGGGGAAGCGCTGCCCCGGGATGACCGGGTGTCCCCAGTGTCCCCAATGTCCCCAGTGTCACCTTGGTGTAGTAGATGTCAATGGGAAGCGCCGCCCTGGGATGACCGGATGTCCCCATGTCCCCAATGCCCTGAACACCCTGAATGTCCCCAGTGTCCCCAATGTCCCCAATGTCCCCAATGTCCCAGTGTCACCTTGGTGTAGTAGATGTCCACAGGGAAGCGCCGGCCCAGGATGACCGGGTGTCCCCATGTGCCCAATGTCCCCAATACCCACAATGTCCCCAACGTCCCCAGTGTCACCTTGGTGTAGTAGATGTCCACGGGGAAGCGCTGCCCCAGGATGACCAGGTGTCCCCATGTCCCCAATGTCCCCAACACCCTGAATGTCCCCATTGTCCCCAATGTCACCTTGGTGTAGTAGATGTCCACAGGGAAGCGGCACCCCAGGATGACCGGGTGTCCCATGTCCCCACGCTCTCCATGTCCCCAGTGTCCTCAATACCCCCAATGTCCCAACACCCTGAATGTCCCCAGTGTCCCCAATGTCCCCAATGTCCCCAGTGTCACCTTGGTGTAGTGGATGTCCACAGGGAAGCGCCGCCCCGGGATGACCCCAATGCCCCTGATGTCCCCAATGCCCTAAACGCCCTGAATGTCCCCAGTGTCCCCAGTGTCACCTTGGTGTAGTAGATGTCCACAAGGAAGCGGCACCCCAGGATGACCAGGTGTCCCCATGTCCCCACGCTCTCAATGTCCCCAGTGTCCCCAATACCCCCAATGTCCCCAACACCCTGAATGTCCCCAGTGTCCCCAGTGTCCCCAATGTCCCCAGTGTCACCTTGGTGTAGTAGATGTCCACGGGGAAGCGGCACCCCAGGATGACCGGGTGTCCCCATGTGCCCAATGTCCCCAATACCCACAATGTCCCCAACGTCCCCAGTGTCACCTTGGTGTAGCAGATGTCCACGGGGAAGCGCTGCCCCAGGATGACCAGGTGTCCCCATGTCCCCAATGTCCCAACACCCTGAATGTCCCCATTGTCCCCAATGTCACCTTGGTGTAGTAGATGTCCACAGGGAAGCGGCACCCCAGGATGACCAGGTGTCCCCATGTGCGCAATGTCCCCAGCGTCCCCAGTGTCCCCAGTGTCACCTTGGTGTAGTGGATGTCCACGGGGAAGCGCCGCCCCGGATGACCCAATGCCCCTGATGTCCCCAATGCCCTGAACGCCCTGAATGTCCCCAGTGTCCCCAATGTCCCCAGTGTCCCCAGTGTCACCTTGGTGTAGTAGATGTCCACAAGGAAGCGGCACCCCAGAATGACCGGGTGTCCCCATGTCCCCACGCTCTCAATGTCCCCAGTGTCCCCAATACCCCCAATGTCCCCAACATCCTGAATGTCCCCAGTGTCCCCAGTGTCCCCAGTGTCCCCAGTGTCACCTTGGTGTAGTAGATGTCCACGGGGAAGCGGCACCCCAGGATGACCAGGTGTCCCCCATGTGCCAATGTCCCCAACGTCCCCAATGTCCCCAGTGTCACCTTGGTGTAGTAGATGTCCACGGGGAAGCGGCACCCCAGAATGACCGGGTGTCCCCATGTGCCCAATGTCCCAATGTCCCCAGTGTCCCCAATACCCCCAATGTCCCCAACACCCTGAATGTGCCCAATGTCCCCAACGTCCCCAATGTCCCCAGTGTCCCCAGTGTCCCCAGTGTCACCTTGGTGTAGTAGATGTCCACGGGGAAGCGCCGGCCCGGGATGCGGGAAGACGGGCGCGTGGTCGAAGAAGGCCGAGAAGCGCTCGGTGTCCAGCGTGGCCGAGGCCACCAGGACCTTGAGCTGCGGCCGGAAGCGAGCGATGTCCTTGATGAGGCCGAAGAGCACGTCCGTGTGCAGGGTGCGCTCGTGGGCCTCGTCCACCATGATCACGCTGCGGACACACGGACACCGGGATGGACACGGGGACACCGGGATGGACACACGGACATGGGGATGGACACATGGACATGGGATGGACACACGGACACTGGGATGGACACGGGGACGTGGGGACATGGGGACACATGGAGCACGTCCGTGTGCAGGGTGCGCTCGTGGGCCTCGTCCACCATGATCACGCTGCGGACACACGGACACCGGGATGGACACGGGGACAGACACACGGACACCGGGATGGACACACGGACACCGGGATGGACACACGGACATGGGGACATGGGGATGGACACACGGACATGGGGACACGGGGACATGGAGCACGTCCGTGTGCAGGGTGCGCTCGTGGGCCTCGTCCACCATGATCACGCTGCGGACACACGGACACCGGGATGGACACATGGACACGGGGATGGACACACGGACATGGGATGGACACACGGACATGGGGACATGGGACATGGAGCACGTCCGTGTGCAGGGTGCGCTCGTGGGCCTCGTCCACCATGATCACGCTGCGGACACACGGACACGGGGATGGACACACGGACACGGGGATGGACACGGGGACATGGGGACATGGGGATGGACACACAGACACGGGGATGGACATGGGGATGGACATGGGGACATGGGGATGGACACACGGACATGGGGACATGGGGACATGGAGCATGTCCGTGTGCAGGGTGCGCTCGTGGGCCTCGTCCACCATGATCACGCTGCGGACACACGGACACCGGGATGGACACGGGGACAGACACACGGACACCGGATGGACACACGGACACCGGGATGGACACACGGACATGGGGACATGGGGATGGACACACGGACATGGGGACACGGGGACACATGGAGCACGTCCGTGTGCAGGGTGCGCTTGTGGGCCTCGTCCACCATGATCACGCTGCGGACACATGGACACCGGGATGGACACACGGACACGGGGATGGACACGGGGACATGGGGACATGGGATGGACACACAGACACGGGGATGGACATGGGGATGGACATGGGGACATGGGGATGGACACACGGACATGGGGACATGGGGACATGGAGCATGTCCGTGTGCAGGGTGCGCTCGTGGGCCTCGTCCACCATGATCACGCTGCGGACACACGGACACCGGGATGGACACGGGGACAGACACACGGACACCGGGATGGACACACGGACACCGGGATGGACACACGGACATGGGGGACATGGGGATGGACACACGGACATGGGGACACGGGGACACATGGAGCACGTCCGTGTGCAGGGTGCGCTTGTGGGCCTCGTCCACCATGATCACGCTGCGGACACATGGACACCGGGATGGACACACGGACACGGGGATGGACACGGGGACATGGGGACATGGGGATGGACACACAGACACGGGGATGGACATGGGGATGGACATGGGGACATGGGATGGACACACGGACATGGGGACATGGGACACATGGAGCATGTCCGTGTGCAGGGTGCGCTCGTGGGCCTCGTCCACCATGATCACGCTGCGGACACACGGACACGGGGATGGACACACGGACACGGGGATGGACACACGGACACCGGGATGGACACACAGACATGGGGACATGGAGCATGTCCGTGTGCAGGGTGCGCTCGTGGCCTCGTCCACCATGATCACGCTGCGGACACATGGACACCGGGATGGACACACGGACACGGGGATGGACACGGGGACATGGGGACATGGGGATGGACACACAGACACGGGGATGGACATGGGGATGGACATGGGACATGGGGATGGACACACGGACATGGGGACATGGGGACATGGAGCACGTCCATGTGCAGGGTGTGCTCGTGGGCCTCGTCCACCATGATCACGCTGCGGACACACGGACACCGGGATGGACACATGGACATGGGGATGGACACACGGACACTGGGATGGACACAGGGACGTGGGGACATGGGGACACATGGAGCACGTCCGTGTGCAGGGTGCGCTCGTGGGCCTCGTCCACCATGATCACGCTGCGGACACACGGACACCGGGATGGACACACGGACACCGGGATGGACACACGGACACCGGATGGACACGGGGACAGACACACGGACACCGGGATGGACACACGGACACCGGGATGGACACGGGGACAGACACACGG
The DNA here is from genome assembly GCF_035770615.1 of Melospiza melodia melodia. NCBI lineage: Eukaryota > Metazoa > Chordata > Aves > Passeriformes > Passerellidae > Melospiza > Melospiza melodia. Next base: position 263,634 of record NW_026948512.1, read on the forward strand.
ACACCGGGATGGACACACGGACACGGGGACACCGGGGATGGACATGGGGAACAGGGACATGGGACACAGGGATGGACACACGGACACCGGGATGGACACGGGGACACCGGGATGGACACACGGACACCGGATGGACACACGGACATGGTGACGGACATGGGGACAGGGACACAGGGACAGCCACAAAAGAAGGACACATCCCCAATGTCCCCAATCCCCCCAGTGTCCCCAACGTCCCCAGGTGTCCCCAGTGTCCCCAGTGTCCCCAGTGTCCCCAATGTCCCCAATGTCCCCAGTGTCCCCAATGTCCCCAGGTGTCCCCAGTGTCCCCAATGTCACCTGTAGGAGGCCAGGTCGGGCTCTGTCAGGAACTCCCTCAGCAGCATCCCGTCCCCAGTGTCCCAATGTCCCCAATCCCCCAGTGTCCCCAGTGTCCCCAGTGTCCCCAATGTCCCCAATCCCCCCAGTGTCCCCAATGTCCCCAGTGTCCCCAGTGTCCCCAATGTCCCCAGGTGTCCCCAGTGTCCCCAGTGTCACCTGTAGGAGGCCAGGTCGGGCTCTGTCAGGAACTCCCTCAGCAGCATCCCGTCCGTCATGTACTTGAGCACCGTGCGCTCCGACGTGCAGTCCTCGAAGCGGATGCTGTACCCGACCTTGGGGACAAGGGACACGGCCCTGTCACCCCCCTGGGGCTGATGGCACCTCCCCGTGGTGCTGTCACCTCCCCATGGGTGCTGTCACCTCCCCAGGGTCACTGTCACCTCCCCAGGGTCACTGTCACCTCTCCCTGTCACCTCCCCAGGGTCACTGTCACCTCCCCAGGGTCACTGTCACCTCTCCCTGTCACCTCCCCAGGGTCACTGTCACCTCCCCAGGGTCACTGTCACCTCACGGTCACTCAGGCCAACCCTGTGGTCACTCACACCCCCCCAGCTGTGTCACAGAGTGTCCCAAAGTGCCCAGGATGTGTCCCCGAGGTGAGGACAACGTGGTTGGAGGTGGAGATGTGTCCCCAATGTCCCCAATGTGTCCCCAGTGTCCCCCCATGTGTCCTCATTGTCCCCAATGTCCCCACTGCCCCAATGTCCCCAATGTGTCCCCAGTGTCCCCCCATGTGTCCTCATTGTCCCCAATGTCCCCAATCCCCCCCAATGTCCCCAATGTCCTCAGTGTCCTCAGTGTCCCCAATGTGTCCCCAGTGTCCCCCATGTGTCCTCATTGTCCCCAATGTCCCCACTGTCCCCCAATGTCCCCCAATACCCCCAGTGTCCCCAATGTCCCCAGTGTCCCCAATGTCCCCGATGTCCCATTGTCTCCATTGTCCCCAATGTGTCCCCAATGTCCCCAGTGTCCCCATTGTCCCCAATGCCCCAATGTCCCCGATGTCCCCATTGTCTCCATTGTCCCCAATGTGTCCCCAATGTCCCCATCCCTTCCAGTGTCCCCAGTGTCACCTCGTTGCCCAGCTTTGTCCCCATCCAATTCCCCCAGTGTCCCCAGTGTCCCCATTGTCCCCAATCCCCCCCAATGTCCCCAATCCCCCCAATGTGCCCCCAGTGTCCCCAATGTCCCCAGTTCCCCCAGTGTCCCCAATCCCCCCCAGTGTCCCCCAATCCCCCCCAATGTCCCCAATTCCCCCAGTGTCCCCAATCCCCCCCAGTGTCCCCAATCCCTCCCAGTGTCCCCAGTGTCCCCAGTGTCACCTCGTTGCCCAGCTTTGTCCCCATCTCCACGGCCACCCTCGCTGCCACGCTCATGGCCGCCACGCGTCGCGGCTGCGTCACCCCGATCTTCAGCCCCCCCCGCGTGTAGCCCTGGGGACATTGGGGACATTGGGGACATTGGGGGGGTCACGGGGGGGGTGACAGAGACCCCTGACCCCCGAGTGACCCCCCTGGAAATGAACTGATCCTAAAAATGACACCTGAGAGGGGACAAATCCAAGCAGGACCCCAAACAGATCAAATCACCCCCAGTCCCCTCCCAGTTCAATCCCAGTCAATCCCAGTTCAATCCCAGTCCCTCCCAGTTCAATCCCAGTTCATCCCAGTTCAATCCCAGTCCCTCCCAGTTCAATCCCAGTCCCTCCCAGTTCAAATCCCAGTTCATCCCAACCCGCTCCCAGTCCCTCCCAGTGTCCCCAACCATCTCCCAGTTCAATCCCAGTCCCTCCCAGTTCAATCCCAGTTCATCCCAACCCGCTCCCAGTCCCTCCCAGTGTCCCCAACCATCTCCCAGTTCAATCCCAGTCCCTCCCAGTGTCCCCAACCATCTCCCCGTTCAATCTCAGTCCCTCCCAGTTCAATCCCAGTCCATCCTGACCCGCTCCCAGTCCCTCCCAGTGTCCCCAACCCCCTCCCAGTTCAATCCCAGTCCCTCCCAGTGTCCCCAACCATCTCCCAGTTCAATCCCAGTCCCTCCCAGTTCAATCCCAGTCCCTCCCAGTGTCCCCAACCATCTCCCAGTTCAATCCCAGTCCCTCCCAGTTCAATGCCAGTCCCTCCCAGTGTCCCCAACCATCTCCCAGTTCAATCCCAGTCCCTCCCAGTTCAATGCCAGTCCCTCCCAGTGTCCCCAACCATCTCCCAGTTCAATCCCAGTCCCTCCCAGTTCAATGCCAGTCCCTCCCAGTGTCCCCAACCATCTCCCAGTTCAATCCCAGTCCCTCCCAGTTCAATCCCAGTCCCTCCCAGTGTTCCCCAACCCCCTCCCAATCCCCTCCCAGTCCCTCCCAGTGTCCCCAGTCCCCCCCCAATCCCCTCCCAGTCCCTCCCAGTGCTCCCAGTTCACCTCCTCGTGCAGGTACTGGGGGATCTGGGTGGTTTTTGCCCGACCCCGTCTCTCCCTCGATCACCAGCACCTGGTGCTGCGCCCACGGCCGCCACCAGCTCGTCCCGGAAGGGGAAAATGGGCAGGGCCCGGCGCGCGTCCTGCAGAGACTGCCGGCGGCGCTCGGCCTCGGGGACGGCCTCGGGGACGTCCTGGGGACATTGGGGACACCTCAGTGCCATCGGGGTCACCCTCGGTGTCACCAAACTCACACCAAATTCACCCCAGTCACACCAGTAACCACCCGCTGTCCGCACTGCCGGCGGCGCTCGGCCTCGGGGACGGCCTCGGGGACATCCTGGGGACATCCTGGGGACACCTCAGTGTCATTGGGGTCACCCTCGGTGTCACCAAACTCACACCAAATTCACCCCAGTCACACCAGTAACCACCCACTGTCCGCACTGCCGGCGGTGCTCGGCCTCGGGGACATCCTGGGGACATCCTGGGGACATCCTGGGGACATCCTGGGGACATCCTGGGGACATTGGGGACACCTCAGTGTCATCGGGGTCACCCTCGGCGTCACCAAACTCACACCAAATTCACCCCAGTCACACCAGTAACCACCCACTGTCCGCACTGCCGGCGGCGCTCGGCCTCGGGGACATCCTGGGGACATCCTGGGGACATCCTGGGGACATTGGGGACACCTCAGTGTCACCCTCAGGGTCACCAAAGTCACCCCAGTGTCACCCCAGTCACACCAGTAACCACCCACTGTCCGCACTGCCGGCGGTGCTCGGCCTCGGGGACATCCTGGGGACATTGGGGACACCTCAGTGTCATTGGGGTCACCCTCAGTGTCACCAAAGTCACCCCAGTGTCACCCCAGTCACACCAGTAACCACCCCCTGCCAGGGGCGCTCGGCCTCGGGGACATCCTGGGGACATCCTGGGGACATTGGGGACACGTGAGTGCCATCGGGGTCACCCTCAGGGTCATTAGTGTCACCAAATTCACACCAAATTCACCCTAAACACCCATAAATCACCCCAAAACCCCATAAATCCCCCCAATCCCCACCTTTTGGGGGTCAGTCCCCTCGAGCTGGGCAGCACTGACAACCTGCACCATCTCCTCCTCCTCCAGCAGCAGCTTGTAGTCCCTCCCAAACCCCTTCTGTGACCCCAAAGCACCCCAAAATCCCCCTCAAACCCCCATAAATCACCCCAAAAACCCTATAAATCACCCCAAAACCCCCCCAAACCCCACCTTTTGGGGGTCAGTGCCCTCGAGCTGGGCAGCACTGACGAACTGCACCATCTCCTCCTCCTCCAGCAGCAGCTCGTAGTCCCTCCCATGACCCCCAAATCCCCCCGAAATCACCCCAAATGCCCCTCAAACCACCATAAATCCCCCCCAAACCCCCATAAATCACCCCAAAACCCCATAAATCACCCCAAAACCCCCCCCAGTCTCCACCTTTTGGGGGTCAGTCCCCTCGAGCTGGGCAGCACTGACGAACTGCACCATCTCCTCCTCCTCCAGCAGCAGCTTGTAGTCCCTCCCAAACCCCTTCTGTGACCCCAAACCACCCCAAATCCCCCTCAAACCCCCATAAATCACCCCAAAACCCCCATAAATCACCCCCAAACCCCCATAATTCACCCCAAAACCCCATAAATCACCCCAAAACCCCCCCAGTCCCCACCTTTTGGGGGTCAGTGCCCTCGAGCTGGGCAGCACTGACGAACTGCACCATCTCCTCCTCCTCCAGCAGCAGCTCGTAGTCCCTCCATGACCCCCAAATCACCCCCAAACCACCCCAAATCCCCCTCAAACCCCCATAAATCACCCCAAAACCCCACAAATCACCCCAAAAACCCCCCCAAACCCCACCTTTTGGGGGTCAGTCCCCTCCAACTGAGCAGCACTGACGAACTGCACCATCTCCTCCTCCTCCAGCAGCAGCTCGTAGTCCATATAAACCCCCCTATATCACCCCGAATCCCCCCCCAAATCACCCCAAACCCCCATAAATCACCCCAAAACCCCACAAATCACCCCAAAACCCCCCCAATCCCCACCTTTTGGGGGTCAGTGCCCTCGAGCTGGGCAGCACTGACAAACTGCACCATCTCCTCCTCCTCCAGCAGCAGCTCGTAGTCCCCCCCATGACCCCCAAATCCCCTTCAAACCACCCCAAATCCCCCTCAAACCCCCATAAATCACCCCAAAACCTCATAAATCACCCCAAAACCTCATAAATCACCCCTAAACCCCCATAAATCACCCCAATCCCCACCTTTTGGGGGTCAGTGCCCTCGAGCTGGGCAGCACTGACGAACTGCACCATCTCCTCCTCCTCCAGCAGCAGCTCGTAGTCCCTCCCATGACCCCCAAATCACCCCCAAACCACCCCAAATCCCCCTCAAACCCCCATAAATCACCCCAAAACCTCATAAATCACCCCTAAACCCCCATAATTCACCCCAATCCCCACCTTTTGGGGGTCAGTCCCCTCCAACTGAGCAGCACTGACGAACTGCACCATCTCCTCCTCCTCCAGCAGCAGCTCGTAGTCCATATAAACCCCCCTATATCACCCCAAATCCCCCCCCAAATCACCCCAAACCCCCATAAATCACCCCAAACCCCCATAAATACCCCCAAAACCCCATAAATCACCCCAAAACCCCCTCAAACCCCACCTTTTGGGGGTCAGTCCCCTCGAGCTGGGCTGCACTGACGAACTGCACCATCTCCTCCTCCTCCAGCAGCAGCTCGTAGTCCCTCCCAAACCCCTTCTGTGACCCCAAACCACCCCAAATCCCCCTCAAACCCCCACAAATCACCCCAAAACTCCCCCAAACCCCACCTTTTGGGGGTCAGTCCCCTCCAACTGAGCAGCACTGACGAACTGCACCATCTCCTCCTCCTCCAGCAGCAGCTCGTAGTCCCTCCCATGACCCCCAAATCACCCCCAAACCACCCCAAATCCCCCTCAAACCCCCATAAATCACCCCAAAACCCCATAAATCACCCCTAAAACCCCCATAAATCACCCCCAAAACCCCACAAATCACCCCAAAACTCCCCCAATCCCCACCTTTTGGGGGTCAGTGCCCTCGAGCTGGGCAGCACTGACGAACTGCACCATCTCCTCCTCCTCCAGCAGCAGCTCGTAGTCCCTCCCATGACCCCCAAATCACCCCCAAACCACCCCAAATCCCCCTCAAACCCCCATAAATCACCCCAAAACCCCATAAATCACCCCTAAACCCCCATAAATCACCCCAAAACCCCACAAATCACCCCAAAACTCCCCCAATCCCCACCTTTTGGGGGTCAGTGCCCTCGAGCTGGGCAGCACTGACGAACTGCACCATCTCCTCCTCCACCAGCAGCAGCTCGTAGTCCCCCCCATGACCCCCAAATCCCCCCGAAATCACCCCAAATGCCCCTCAAACCCCCATAAATCACCCCAAACCCCCATAAATCACCCCAAAACCCCACAAATCACACCCCAAAACCCCCCCAATCCCCACCTTTTGGGGGTCAGTGCCCTCGAGCTGGGCAGCACTGACGAACTGCACCATCTCCTCCTCCTCCAGCAGCAGCTCGTAGTCCCCCCCATGACCCCCAAATCCCCTTCAAACCACCCCAAATGCCCCCCAAATCCCCTCAGGACCCCCTGGGTGACCCCAATCCCCACCTTTTGGGGGTCAGTGCCCTCGAGCTGGGCAGCACTGACGAACTGCACCATCTCCTCCTCCTCCAGCAGCAGCTCGTAGTCCATATAAACCCCCCTATATCACCCCGAATCCCGCCCAAATCACCCCAAATCCCTCCCAAACCCCCATAAATCACCCCAAAACCCCATAAATCACCCCAAAACCCCCCAAACCCCACCTTTTGGGGGTCAGTGCCCTCGAGCTGGGCAGCACTGACGAACTGCACCATCTCCTCCTCCTCCAGCAGCAGCTCGTAGTCCCTCCCATGACCCCCAAATCACCCCCAAACCACCCCAAATGCCCCTCAAACCCCCATAAATCACCCCAAAACCTCATAAATCACCCCTAAACCCCCATAAATCACCCCAAACCCCCATAAATCACCCCAAAACCCCCCCAATCCCCACCTTTTGGGGGTCAGTGCCCTCGAGCTGGGCAGCACTGACGAACTGCACCATCTCCTCCTCCTCCAGCAGCAGCTCGTAGTCCCTCCCATGACCCCCAAATCCCCCCGAAATCACCCCAAATGCCCCCCAAATCCCCTCAGGACCCCCTGGGTGACCCCAATCCCCACCTTTTGGGGGTCAGTGCCCTCGAGCTGGGCAGCACTGACGAACTGCACCATCTCCTCCTCCTCCAGCAGCAGCTCGTAGTCCGCCCCGCGCCGCTGCCCGCGCGTCCCTGGCCCCGAAGCGCAGCGCGGGCCGCCCCCAGCAGCTGCTCCTCCCAGCGCCGCTGCTCGTCCCGCGGCGCCAGCGCCTCCTCCTGCGCCTCCTCGCGCTCCGGGATCTTCTGCGGGGGGAATTGGGGGGTCAGCCAGGGGGTTTTGGGGGGGTTTGGGGTCGTGGGGAGGGGGTTTGGGGTGGTGGGGAGGGGGCTTGGGGTTGTGGGGAGGGGGTTTGGGGGGTTTGGGGGGCATTTGGGGGGTCAGAGAGGGGGTTTGGGTTCATGGGGAGGGGGTTTGGGGGGGTTTGGGTTCATGCGAGGGGGTTTGGGGTCATGGGGAGGGGGTTTGGGGGGCTTTGGGTTCATGGGGAGGGGTTTGGGGGGAATTGGGGGGCATTTGGGGCCATGGGAGGGGGTTTGGCGGGGTGTGGGGTCGTGGGGAGGGGGTTTGGGTTCATGGGGAGGGGGTTTGGGGGGCAGTTTGGGGTCATGGGGAGGGGGTTTGGGGGGTTTTGGGGTCATGGGGAGGGGGTTTGGGGTCCTGGGGAGGGGGTTTGGGGTCACGGGGAGGGGGTTTGGGGGGGTTTGGGGTCACGGGGAGGGGGTTTGGGGTCACGGGGAGGGGGTTTGGGGTCATGGGGAGGGGGTTTGGGGGGAATTTGGGACGTGGTTCAAGTGTTTTCCAGGTACCAATTTCGTGATTTTTCAAGCACCAATTCCAGAGTTTTTCAAGTACCAATTTCGTGATTTTTCAGGCGTGAACTTTGTTTTTTTTTCACACTTCTCTCACCTTGTCCCGCGTCTCCTCGGGGATATGGTAGCGGCTGCTCCTCTCGAGCTCCTCGCGGGCCCCGGCCCGTTTGTAGTCGCGGGGCGAGGTCGCGCAGGCGCCGCTTGTAGCGCAGCTCGCGCCGCTCGGTGGCGCCGTCAGCGCCTCCTCCCCGAAGAGCAGCTCCTCGTCCTGGATCTCCTGCTCCAGCTCCTCCAGCTTCTCCCGCTCCCGCTTGGCCAGGTACTCGCGGCGGGAGCGCTTGCGCAGCTCGGGGATCTGGGGAGAAAATGGGGAAAATGGGGAAAAATGGCATTAAAATGGGAAAAAATGGCATTAAAATGGGGGGGAAATGGGGGAAAATGGCATTAAAATGGGGTAAAATGGGTAAAAAAAGGGAGAAAATGGCATTAAAATGGAGTGAAACGGGCAGGTACTCGCGGCTCGGGAGCGCTTGCGCAGCTCGGGGATCTGGGAAAACGGGAAAAATGGGGAAAAACGGTATTAAAATGGGGTAAAATGGGGAAAAAAGGGAAGAAAATGGCATTAAAATGGGGCAAAATGGCATTAAAATGAGAAAAAAACGGCATTAAAATGGGAAAAAATGGAGAAAATGGCATTGAAATGGGGTAAGATGGAGAAAATGGGGAGAAAATGGGGTAAAATGGGGTAAAATGGCATTAAAATGCGAAAAAAACGGCATTAAAATGGGAAAAAAAAAGGGAGAAAATGGCATTGAAATGGGGTAAGATGGAGGAAAATGGGGAGAAAATGGGGTAAAATGGGGTAAAATGGGGGTAAAATGGGGTGAACCCGGCCGGTGCTCCCAGCAGGAGCCCTTGTGGGGTTTGGGGGTCCGGGGAAATTGGGGAGAAATGGGGGGAAAAAGGGGGAAACGAGGATTTGAAAGGAGGATTTGAAACGAGGATTTGAAAGGAGGATTTGAAACGAGGATTTGAAAGGAGGATTTGAAACGAGGATTTGAAACGAGGATTTGGGGTTTTGTGGCCGCGCCCTCACCAGGGCTTTCTGCTCCTCCTCGGCCATTTTGAGGCGTTTTTGGGCTTCCTCGTAGGCCTGGAGAGAGAAAAGGGGGTGAGGAAATGGGGGCACCCCCAAACCCCCTCAGAACCCCTCAAAGTCGTCTCAAATCACCTCAAACACCCCTAAATCACCTCAAAGCCCCCTAAAATCTCCCCAAACCCCCCTAAAATCCCCCCAAACCCCCCTAAAATCCACCCAAACACTCCTAAAATCCCCTCAAACCCCCCCCAAAATCCCCCCAAACCCCCCTAAAATCCCCCCAAAGCCCTCTCAAATCACCTCAAACTCCCCTAAAATCCCCCCAAACCCCCCTAAAATCCCCCCAAACCCCACCCTGGGCTCCCCCTGGGCTCCCCAAACCCCTCCAGGACCCCTGAAAGCCCCCCAAGATCACCCAAATCCACCTCAGACCCCCCCAAACCCCCCAAGGACCCCATAAAATCCCCCCAAAAACCCTCCAAACCCCCCCAAGGACCCCTCAATCACCCCCAATCTCCCCTCAAACCCCCCCAAGAACCCCTCAAATCCTCCTCAGATCCCCCCAAAACCCTCCCAGGACCCCTCAAATCCCCCCAGGACAACCCAAAGCCCTCTCAAATCACCCCAAACCCTTCCAGGACCCCTCAAATCCCCCCCAGGACCCCCCAAAAACCCTTCCAGAACCCCTCAAATCCTCCTCAGACCCCCCCCAAAACCCTTCCAGGACCCCTGAAATCCCCCCCAGGACAACCCAAACCCTCTCAGGATCCCCTCAAATCACCCCAAACCCCCCTCAAAACCCTTCCAGGACCCCTCAAATCCCCCCCAGGACCCCCCAAAACCCTTCCAGACCTCCTCAAATCCCCCCCAGGACCCCCCCAAACCCCTCTCAAATCACCCCAAACCCTCCCAGGACCCCTCAAATCCCCCCCAGACCCCACCTTGGAGCTGCCCTTGGCGCCCCGGTCGCGGTCGCGGTCGCGGCGCCGCAGGCGCTCGGCGAAGGCGTCGCGCTCGCGCAGGTCCCGCAGCCGCTCCCGCTCCGACGCCTCCCACTCCTCCTCCGGCTCCTCGGGGGGCTTGGGGGGCCTGGGGGAACCCCAAAAGTCAACTGGGGACACCCAAAATCCCACCCAGGAACCCCAAAAAATCAACTCGGGACAACCAAAATCTCACCTGGGACCCCAAAACCCCACCGGGACCCCCCAAAAATCCAACTTGAGAGATCCAAAATTCAACTTGAGAGACCCAAAATCTCATCTGGGGACCCCAAAAATCCAACTTGGACACCCAAAATCTCATCTAGGATCCCAAAAATCCAACTTGAGACACCCAAAATCTCATCTGGGACCCCAAAAATCCAACTTGGGACACCCAAAATCTCATCTGGGGACCCCAAAAACCAACTGGGGACACCCAAAATCTCATCTAGGATCCCAAAAATCCAACTTGAGAGATCCAAAATCTCACTTGGGACCCCAAAATCCAAATCAAGGCACAAAAAAGGACAAAATTTGTGGGATTTGAGGGGTTTTCTGGTGGGTTCTGAGAGAGGAAATCCCAAATTTCCACCACCCAAAAGATCAGGGGGAGCCCCAAGGAGAAGGAGGGACCCCCAAAATTGGGGTGACCCCCAAAACCCAGGGGCTGCCTGACCCCTGGCGGTGACCCCAAGTCCCAGGGCGACCCCAAGGGCAGCAGCGACCCCAAGATTTGAGGATTTCACCCCCAAAATCCCCTCTGAACTCACGGCGGGGGGCGAGGGCTCGGCCGCCGCGGGGCTCTCGGGGGGGGACTCGGAGCGGTGACGTCGCCTCAGGTGTCGCCGCCGGGGGCGTGGCTCGTCCTGGGCGCGGTCGCCGCGGGCGGGGCCCGGCCCCCTCCTCCTCGTCGCTCTCCACCAATCGGGTAGCCGCGGTTCTGGCGCTGCAGCTCCAGCGCCGCCCCGCTCGGCCTGCGCGCGCGCCCGGGGGGCTCCCGGGGGGCTTCTCGGGGCACCTGGGGGTGGGCGGGGTCAGGACACGCCCACTTAGCCACACCCCAAAATGGACGCGCCCCGCTGCGGTCACATTCGCTTGGCCGCACCCAAAATGGCTTCACCCGATTGGCCACCGCGCACAATGGCCACGCCCACTATGGTCGCATTCACTTCACCACACCCAAAGTGGCCACGCCCATTTAGCCACACCTAATATGGCCACACCCAATATGGCCACACCCTCATGACCACACCTTAAAATGGCCACGCCCACTGCGAGGCAGCGCTCAGCCTGATTGGCTGCTCTCTGTGGAAGCCATGCCCACTTATGGTGATGTAATCTTTAAGTTTGATTAAGCCACACCCCCTCCTGACCACACCTCGCCAAGCCCCACCCTTTCCACATTGGCCACGCCCTCAGCACCAAATATGGTGCGGTTGAACCACACCCACTTCCTCAGGCCACGCCTCCATCTCCATTCAAAGTTACCTCCCCTCACACAAGCTCCGCCCACTTTCCCCCCCTCAGGGGAAGCCCCGCCCATTCTCCCCCTCATCCACAAGCCCCGCCTACTCTCCCCTCACCGGCAAGCCCCGCCCACTCTCCCTCACACCCAAGCCCCGCCCCCTTCCCCCCTCTTCCCCTCACGCTTTTCCCGCCCACCTTGTCCCACAGCTGGCTCGCGAACTCGCGCACGCGCGGCTCCTCCACGCGCAGGGCCTCGGTCTCGCGCAGCCGCTCCAGCAGCTCCTCCAGGCTCCGGCTGCGCCGCGCCAGCGCCACCAGGAAGGCGGGGACATGGCGGGCGCTGAGGCCCAGCAGCTCCTGCAGCTGCCCGGACACCCAGCGCTCCAGGGCCGCCGTGGCCGCCATGGTCGCTGCGGCTTCTTCCTCCTCCTTCTCCTCCCCCCTCACGGAGCCATCCAATCAGCGCCCAGCGCGGGAACACCTCGACCAATCAGCGCCCCGGTAGCGCGCGGCGGGCGGGTTCGGCGAATCAGAGCGAGGCCGCGCCTACTAACGGGGTTACCGTATTATCGCGAGAGCCATGGCGGCTTTACCGTAACGCCGCCTTGAGAAGCGCAATTTCAATCCGGCATTCGGGATACTGGGACCGAAATTCCCATTTTTATCCCCAAAATTCCCGATTTTATCCCCAAAAAACCCCATTTTTATCCTCAAAAGTCCACAAATCCCGTCTCTCCCCCGGGAATTCGTTGCTATTTTCTCTAAATGCGTGGTTTTCCCCTCAGAAATCCCCCCCCCGCCCTCAATTCCCCCCACTCCGAAATTCCCAAAAATCCTAAAATTTTTCTCCCCCAAAATCCGGGATTTTCTCACCAAATTCCCCAAAATCCCAAAGATCTACTTTTCCTTCAGGCTCTCCAAACTTCACGTTTTTGTTTCAAAACGTTTTTACTACAAAAAACCTTCCCAAAAGAACAGCATTTGTACAAAAAATTACCTTTTCTCCCTACTAATCCTGGATTTTTATGGGAACGAGGCGCCAGGACCCCAAATTTTGGGGCACCCGGAACCCCAAAAATCCCAAATCCGAAATTTTGGATTTGCAGGAGACATTTTGGGCGCCAGGACCCCAAATGTGGGGATTTGGGGGATTTTAGGAGCGCAAATTTGGGGAGTTTGGGGTTTTTGGGATCCCGAACTCCAGAATTTTGAGGATTTTGGGATTTTGGGATTTTCGAGGATCCCAAATTTGGGTACGAAGGGGTTTTTGGGGTCAGCCGTTGTGTTTCTGGCGCTTCCAGAAGCGTTTGACGTCGTAACCCCAAATTTGGCAATTTTAGCCATTTTTGGACCCCAAACTCTGGGATTTTGAGGATTTTAGGATCCCAAACTCTGTGATTCTGGGTATTTCGGGGTTTTTGGGGATCAGCCGTTGTGTTTCTGGCGCTTCCAGAAGCGTTTGACGTCGGGGTGCCCCGCGGGGGGTGACGACCATCAGGGTGCCCCAATAACCCCAAATTTCGGGGGTTTTTTTGTCCCCAAACTCCGGGATTTTGATGATTTTTGGACCCCAAACTCTGTGATTCTGGGTATTTCGGGGTTTTTGGGGGTCAGCCGTTGTGTTTCTGGCGCTTCCAGAAGCGTTTGACGTCGGGGTGCCCCAGTAACCCCAAAATTGGTGATTTCAGCCATTTTTGGAACCCAGATTCCGGGATTTTGGGTTTTCGGGGATCCCAAACTCGGGGATTTTGGGTATTTCGGGGTTTTTGGGGGTCAGCCGTTGTGTTTCTGGCGCTTCCAGAAGCGTTTGACGTCGAGGTGGCCCAGTAACCCCAAAATTGGTGATTTCAGCCATTTTTGGAACCCAGATTCCGGGATTTTGGGTTTTCGGGGATCCCAAACTCGGGGATTTTGGGTATTTCGGGGTTTTTTGGGGGTCAGCCGTTGTGTTTCTGGCGCTTCCAGAAGCGTTTGACGTCGGGGTGCCCCGCGGGGGTGACGACCATCAGGGTGCCCCAGTAACCCCAAATTTCGGGGTTTTTTGTCCCCAAACTCCGGGATTTTGATGATTTTTGGATCCCAAACTCTGTGATTCTGGGTATTTTGGGGTTTTTTGGGGGTCAGCCGTTGTGTTTCTGGCGCTTCCAGAAGCGTTTGACGTCGGGGTGCCCCAGTAACCCCAAAATTGGTGATTTCAGCCATTTTTGGAACCCAGATTCCGGGATTTTGGGTTTTCGGGGATCCCAAACTCGGGGATTTGGGGTATTTTGTGGTTTTTGGGTCAGCCGTTGTGTTTCTGGCGCTTCCAGAAGCGTTTGACGTCGTAACCCCAAATTTGGCAATTTTAGCCATTTTTGGACCCCAAACTCTGGGATTTTGAGGATTTTAGGATCCCAAACTCAGGGATTTTGGGTATTTCTGGGTTTTTTGGGGATCAGCCATTGTGTTTCTGGCGCTTCCAGAAGCGTTTGACGTCGGGGTGCCCCGCGGGGGTGACGACCATCAGGGTGCCCCAATAACCCCAAATTTCGGGGTTTTTTGTCCCCAAACTCCGGGATTTTGAGGATTTTAGGATCCCAAACTCCGGGATTTTGGGGATTTAGGGGTTTTTGGGGATCCCAAACTCCGTGAATTTGTGGTTTTTGTGGTCAGCCGTTGTGTTTCTGGCGCTTCCAGAAGCGTTTGACGTCGGGGTGCCCCAGTAACCCCAAAATTGGCGATTTCAGCCATTTTTGGAACCCAGATTCCGGGATTTTGGGTTTTCGGGGATCCCAAACTCTGTGATTTTGGGTATTTCGGGGTTTTTGGGGGTCAGCCGTTGTGTTTCTGGCGCTTCCAGAAGCGTTTGACGTCGGGGTGCCCCCGCGGGGGTGACGACCATCAGGGTGCCCCAGTAACCCCAAAGTTTGGGGTTTTTTTGTCCCCAAACTCCGGGATTTTGGGATTTCGGGGTTTTTGGGGATCCCAAACTCCGTGAATTTGTGGTTTTTGTGGTCAGCCGTTGTGTTTCTGGCGCTTCCAGAAGCGTTTGACGTCGGGGTGGCCCAGTAACCCAAAATTGGCGATTTCAGCCATTTTTGGGAACCCAGATTCCGGGATTTTGGGTTTTCGGGCATCCCAAACTCGGGGATTTTGGGTATTTTGTGGTTTTTGGGGTCAGCCGTTGTGTTTCTGGCGCTTCCAGAAGCGTTTGACGTCGGGGTGCCCCGCGGGGGTGACGACCATCAGGCGCCGCGCGGGGTTCTCGAACACCAGCACGCCCAGGGCGCGGGCGTGGTCCCGCAGCACCTCGAAATCCACCTGGGACAGGAACTGGTTGTACAGCACACCTGTGGGGGGGGGGAGGGAGGGGACAGCTTGGGGACAACGCCAGGGCGGGGTGTCACACCTTTGGTGGCAGCTCCCCGCCTTGGGGACGTGGCCAGGATTGGTGTTTTCCTTTGGGGACGTCCACAGAGTGTCACCTCCCCACTTGGGGACGTGGCCTGGGTGTCACCTCCCCCCTTGGGGACATGGCCTGGGTGTCACCGACCCCCTGTGGTGTCACCTCCCCACTTTGGGGACATGGCCTGTGGTGTCACCTCCTCCTTTTGGTGTCACCTCCCCGCTTTGGGGACATGGCCTGTGGTGTCACCGACCCCCTTTGGTGTCACCTCCCACCTTGGGGACATGGCCTGTGGTGTCACCGACCCCCTTTGGTGTCACCTCCCACCTTGGGGACATGTCCTGTGGTGTCACCTCCTCCTTTTGGTGTCACCTCCCCGCTTTGGGGACATGGCCTGTGGTGTCACCTCCTCCCTTTGGTGTCACCTCCCACCTTGGGGACATGGCGTGGGTGTCACCAACCCCCTTTGGTGTCACCTCCCCACTTGGGGACATGGCCTGTGGTGTCACCGACCCCCTGTGGTGTCACCTCCACCTTGGGGACATGGCCTGGGTGTCACCTTCCCCCTTTGGTGTCACCTCGCTGTTTGGGGACACTTTCAGAACTCTCTAGGGACACTTTGGGGACATGCCAATGACACCTTGGTGACACTTTGGTGACATTTGGGGACACTCTGGGGATACCCTGGTGACAGCCTGGTTAGACCTTGGTGACACCCTGGTGACACTTTGGGGACACCCTGGTGACACCTTGGTGACACCTTGTGGACACTTGGGGACGCTTTGGGGACACTTTGGGGACACTTTGGGGACACCCTGGGTGACACTTTGGGGACACTTTGTGGACACTTTGGGACACTTGGTGACACTTTGGGGACACTTTGGGGACACTTGGGGACACTTGGGGACATTTGGGACACTTTGTGGACACTTTGGGGACACCCTGGTGACACTTTGGGGACACTTTGTGGACACTTGGGGACACCTTGGGGACACCTTGGGGACACGTTGGGGACACTTGGGGACACTGACCCTCGGAGAAGCGCAGCCGGTCCCGCTCGAGCTCCCAGAGCCGGATCTGGTCCGTGATGGTCGGGGGCAGCACCCGGGCTCTGGGGACACCGCGGGGGACAATGTGGGGACACCGTGGGGACAGTGTGGGGTCAAAGACATGGATACAGGGACACCGTGGGGACAGTGTGGGACAATGTGGGGACAGTGTGGGGACAGTGTGGGGACAGTGTGGGACAATGTGGGAACACTGTGGGACAGGGACAGTGTGGCGACAGGGACATGGATACAGGGACACTGTGGGGACACCATGGGGACAGGGACAGTGTGGGGACAGGGACACTGTGGGGACATGGGGACACAGGGGACAGGGATAAGTACAGGGACACCGTGGGGGCAGGGACAGTGTGGGGACAGGGACAGGGACACCGTGGGGACAGGGACACTGTGGGGACACCGTGGGGACAGGGACATGGATACAGGGACACCGTGGGGGACAATGTGGGGACACCGTGGGGACAGTGTGGGGACAATGTGGGGACAGTGTGGGGACAGTGTGGGGACACCATGGGGACACTGTGGGGACAGTGTGGGGACACCGTGGGGTCAAGGACATGGATACAGGGACACCGTGGGGGACACTGTGGGGACACCGTGGGACAGTGTGGGGACACCGTGGGACAATGTGGGAACAGTGTGGGGACAGGGACAGTGTGGGGACAGGGACACCGTGGGGACATGGGACACAGGGGACAGGGATAAGTACAGGGACACCGTGGGGGCAGGGACAGTGTGGGGACAGGGACAGGGACACCGTGGGGACAGGGACACTGTGGGGACACCGTGGGGACAGGGACATGGATACAGGGACACCGTGGGGACAATGTGGGGACAGTGTGGGGACAGGAACAGGGACACCGTGGGGACAATGTGGGGACAATGTGGGGACAGGGACACCGTGGGACAATGTGGGGACAGTGTGGGGACATGGGGACACTGTGGGGACAGGGACACTGTGGGGACAGGGACAGGGACACTGTGGGGACAGGGACACCGCGGGGACACCGTGGGGACAATGTGGGGACAATGTGGGGACACCGTGGGGACACCGTGGGGACAGTGTGGGGACAGGGACAGGAACACTGTGGGGACAGGGACACTGTGGGGACAGGACACTGTGGGGACAGGGACAGGGACACTGTGGGGACACCGTGGGGACAGGGACACTGTGGGGACACAGGGGACATGGTGAAGACATGGGGGGGACACAGGGACAGGGACACGATGGGGACATGGGGACAGGGACACAGGGACAGGGACACGATGGGGACATGGGGACAGGGACACAGGGACAGGGACATGATGGGGACAGGGACACAGGGACACCGTGGGGACACGGTGCGGACGGGGACACAGGGACACAGGGACAGGGACACGATGGGGACATGGGGACAGGGACACAGGGACAGGGACACGATGGGGACATGGGGACAGGGACACAGGGACAGGGACACGATGGGGACATGGGGACAGGGACACAGGGACAGGGACATGATGGGGACAGGGACACGGGGACACCGTGGGGACAGGGTGGGGATGGGGGCAGGGGACACAGGGACAGGGACACGGTGGGGACGGGGACAGGGACACCAGGGACACGATGGGGACAGGGACACAGGGACACGGTGGGGACACTGTGGGGACGGGGACGGGGACACAGGACAGGGACACGATGGGGACATGGGGACACAGTGGGGACACGGTGGGGACAGGGACAGGGACACAGGGACAGGGAGGAATCCCAGGAATGGGATTTTAGGAGCCCCCCAAAGGATTTGGGATCCCCCAGAGGATTTGAGGTCCCCCCAAAATGGATTTGGGACCGCCCCAAATTCGGGACCCCCCCAGTGAATTTGGGACCCCCTAAAATACATTTGGGACCCCCAAAAATGGATTTGGCACCCCCAAAATGGATTTGGGACTCCCCCAGAGGATTTGGGATCCCCAAAATGGATTTGGGACCCCCCAAAAATGGATTTGGGACTCCCCCACGGGATTTGGGATACCCCCAAAATACATTTGGGACTACCCCAAAATGGATTTGGGACCCCCCCAAAAATGGATTTGGGATCCCCAAAAATGGATTTGGGACCCCCAAAATGGATTTGGGACCCCCCAAAATGGATTTGGGATCCCCAAAATGGATTTGGGACCCCCCAAAATGGATTTGGGCTCCCCCTTCGGGGTCCCCTCACCTGTTTGGCCATCACGGGGTGGGCGCGGTGTGCGCAGGAAGTGAATGATCTGTGGGGAGGGACACGGCGTCCCCGTGTCACCAGTGTCCCCAAACCCCCGTGTCCCCAATGCCCCCGGTGTCCCCAATGTCCCCCGTGTCACCAGTGTCCCCAAACCCCCGTGTCCCCAATGCCCCCGGTGTCCCCAATGTCCCCGTGTCACCAGTGTCCCCAAACCCCCGTGTCCCCAATGCCCCCGGTGTCCCCAATGTCCCTGTGTCACCAGTGTCCCCGTGTCACCAGTGTCCCCAAATCCCCGTGTCCCCACTGTCCCCAGTGTCCCCAATGCCCTTAATGTCCCCAATGTGTCCCCAATGCCCCAATGTCCCCCTGTCCCCAATCCCCCCTGTGTCCCCAATGTCCCCATTAATGTCCCCAATCCCCCAATGTTTCCCAATCCCTTCAATGTCCCCCAATGTCCCCATTAACGTCCCCAATGTCCCCACTGTCCCCAATCCCCCCAATGTCCCCAATGTCCCAGTGTCCCCAATGTCCCCAACGTCCCCAGTGTCTCCAATGTCCCAATGCCCCCAGTGTCCCCAATGCCCTCAATGTCCCCAATGTCCCCAATGCCCCCCAGTGTCCCCAATCCCCCCAATGTCCCCAGTGTCCCCAATGTCCCCAATGTCCCCAATGTCCCCCAATGTCCCCAATGCCCCCAATGCCCCCAATGTCCCCAATGTCCCCCAATGTCCCCCAATGCCCCCATTGCCCCCAATGTCCCCAATGTCCCCAATGTCCCCCAATGCCCCCAATGTCCCCAGTGTCCCCAATCCCCCCAATCCCCCCAATGTCCCCAATCCCCCCCAATGTCCCCATCGGTGTCACCTGGTCGGCGGTGATGCCGTTGGCGATGGCCGCCTGCACGCTGTCCCCAATGTCCCCAATGTCCCCCAATGTCCCCAATGTCCCCCAATGTCCCCAACGTCCCCAGTGTCTCCAATGTCCCCAATGCCCCCAGTGTCCCCAATGTCCCCCCAATGTCCCCAATGTCCCCAACGTCCCCAGTGTCTCCAATGTCCCCAATGTCCCCCCTGTCCCCAATGTCCCCCCGATGTCCCCAACGTCCCCAATCCCCCCAACGTCCCCATCGGTGTCACCTGGTCGGCGGTGATGCCGTTGGCGATGGCCGCCTGCACGCTGTCCCTTGTCACCTGTGCCACCACCAGGTTGGGGAAGCGATAGAGGAGCTCCGAGAAGAGCGCGATGAGGGCCACCTGCAGCTCCGAGTCTGGGGACGCCACCGTTGGGGACATTCAGGGGACGGCTGGGGACACTGGGGACATCGGGGCGATTGGGGACGGCGAGGACATTGGGGACACTGGGGACATTGGGGGGATTGGGGACAGCGGGGACATTGGGGACAATGGGGACATTGGGGGATTGGGGACATTGGGGACAATGGGGACATTGGGGACATTGGGGACAGTGGGGGGATTGGGGACATTGGGGACAGTGGGGGGATTGGGGACAGTGGGGACATTGGGGACATTGGGGGGATTGGGGACATTGGGGGGATTGGGGACACTGGGGATTGGGGACATTGGGGACAGTGGGGACAGTGGGGGGATTGGGGACATTGGGGACAGTGGGGACAGTGGGGGGATTGGGGACATTGGGGACAATGGGGGGATTGGGGACATTGGGGACAATGGGGGGATTGGGGACATTGGGGCATTACTGGGGACACTGGGGACAGCGGGGACAATGGGGACATTGGGGACATTGGGGACATTGAGGGGACATTGGGCAATTTCGGACATTGAGGACATCACTGGGGACATTGGGGACATTAATGGGAACGTTGGGGACATTGGGGACAATGGGGACATTGGGGGATTGGGGACATTGGGGACACTGGGGACATTGAGGACATTGGGGGTTTAAGGACATTAATGGGGACATTGGGGACATTGGGGACACTGGGGATTGGGGACATTGGGGACATTGAGAGAACTGCAGACATTAACGGGGACATTGAGACACGAGCGGGCACCAAGGGTGACGGGGGGTGACACAGCTGTCCCCAGGTGTCCCCAGGTGTCCCCCAGGTGTCCCCAGGTGTCCCCCAGCTGTCCCCAGGTGTCCCCAAAGTGTCCCCAAGGTGTCCCCAAGGTGTCCCCAGGTGTCCCCCAGCTGTCCCCAGCTGTCCCCAGGTGTCCCCAAAGTGTCCCCAGCTGTCCCCAAGGTGTCCCCAGTTGTCCCCAAAGTGTCCCCAAGGTGTCCCCAGGTGTCCCCAAGGTGTCCCCAGCTGTCCCCAGGTGTCCCCCAGGTGTCCCTCGGTGTCCCCAGCTGTCCCCAAGGTGTCCCCAGCTGTCCCCAGGTGTCCCCAGCTGTCCCCAGCTGTCCCCAGCTGTCCCCAAAGTGTCCCCAGCTGTCCCCAAGGTGTCCCCAGCTGTCCCCAGCTGTCCCCAAGGTGTCCCCAAGGTGTCCCCGGTGCCACCTGTGTAGGCGTAGATGCGGTAGTTGGTCTCCACCAGGATGAAGCCGTGCCCGTCGGGCTCTGTGGCCCAGCGCTGTCCCCGGGGATGTCCCCAGCGATGTCCCCAGCGCTGTCCCCGGGGATGTCCCCGGCGATGTCCCCAGCGATGTCCCCGCTGTCCCCGAGGCCAGCGCGATGGCCAGGCGGGTCGGGTAGAACCGCCGCGACTTCCGCTGGGGACGGGGGACAATGTCACCGCAATGTCCCCAATGTCCCCAAAGTCCCAGGAGCTGTCCCCGGTGTCCCCAAGTATCCCAGGAGCTGTCCCTCATGTCCCCAAATGTCCCCGGAGCTGTCCCTGGTGTCCCCAAGTGTCCCCAAATGTCCCCAAGTGTCCCCCAAATGTCCCAGGAGCTGTCCCTGTTGTCCCCAAGTGTCCCCAAGCGTCCCCAGGAGCTGTCCCTGGTGTCCCCAAGTGTCCCAGGAGCTGTCCTTGGTGTCCCCAAATGTCCCCAAGTGTCCCAGGAGCTGTCCCTGGTGTCCCCAAATGTCCCCAGGAGCTGTCCCCAAATGTCCCCAATGTCCCCAAATGTCCCCAGAGCTGTCCCCGGTGTCCCCAAATGTCCCCAAGTGTCCCCAAGTGTCCCAGGAGCTGTCCCCAAATGTCCCCAAGTGTCCCCAAGTGTCCAGGAGCTGTCCCCAAATGTCCCCAAGTGTCCCCAAGTGTCCCAGGAGCTGTCCCCAAATGTCCCCAAGTGTCCCCAAGTGTCCCAGGAGCTGTCCCGGCACCTCCCAGCCCCCTCCCAGTGTCCCCAAATGTCCCTCCCAGTGTCCCCTGTGCCCCTCCCAGTGCTCCCAGTTCCCTCCAGTGCTCCCAGTTCCCTCCCAGTGTCCCTCAATGTCCTCCCAGTCCCTCCCAGTGCTCCCAGTATCCCCTGTGTCCCTCCCTGTGTCCCTCCCAGTCCCTCCCAGTGCTCCCAGTCCCCTCCCAGTGTCCCTCCCAGTATCCCCTATTTCCCTCCCAGTCCCTCCCAGTGCCCCCCAGTCCCTTCCCAGTGTCCCTCAATGCTGTCCCAGTGCTCCCAGTCCCTCCCAGTGTCCCCAAATGTCCCTCCCAGTGTCCCCTGTGCCCCTCCCAGTGCTCCCAGTTCCCTCCCAGTGTCCCCTGTGTCCCTCCCAGTCCCTCCCAGTGCTCCCAGTATCCCCTGTGTCCCTCCCTGTGTCCCTCCCAGTCCCTCCCAGTGCTCCCAGTCCCCTCCCAGTCCCTCCCAGTATCCCCTATTTCCCTCCCAGGTCCCTCCCAGTGTCCCTCAATGCCCTCCCAGTCCCCTCCAGTGCTCCCAGTCCCTCCCAGTATCCCCTATTTCCCTCCCAGTCCCATCCCAGTGCTCCCAGTCCCTCCCAGTATCCCCTGTGTCCCTCCCAGTCCCTCCCAGTGCTCCCAGTCCCTCCCAGTATCCCCTATTTCCCTCCAGTCCCTCCAGTCCCCTCCCAGTGCTCCCAGTCCCCTCCCAGTCCCTCCCAGTTCCCTCCCAGTCCCTCCCAGTGCCCCCCAGTCCCTTCCCAGTGTCCCTCAATGCTGTCCCAGTGCTCCCAGTCCCTCCCAGTATCCCCTGTGTCCCTCCCAGTTCCCTCCCAGTGCTCCCAGTGCTCCCAGTTCACCTTCCTCTGGAACACCAGCCCGAACTCCCTCAGGTGCTGCAGGAACGTCAGCAGCGACTCGCTCATGCCCTCCACCGAGTAATCCTGCACCGGTACGCACCAGTACGGACCAGTTTGCACCAGTACGGACCAGTCTGCACCAGTACGGACCAGTTTGCACCAGTATGGACCAGTCTGCACAGTACGGACCAGTTTGCACCAGTACGGACCAGTTTGCACCAGTACGGACCAGTCTGCACCAGTACGGACCAGTTTGCACCAGTACGGACAGTTTGCACCAGTACGGACCAGTTTACACCAGTTTGCACCAGTATGGACCAGTTTGCACCAGCTTGGACAGTGAGCTCCCAGTTCATCCCAGTTACCCCCAGTAACCTCCAGAATGTTCTCAGTCTTTCAGGAACAGTCCAGTTCATCCCAGTCCATCCCAGTCCCTCCCAGTTTAACCCAGTCCCTCCCAGTGTCCCTAACTCCATTCCCAGTCCCTCCCAGTTCATCCCAGTTCATCCCAGTCCATCCCAGTTTAACCCAGTCCCTCCCAGTCCATCCAGTGTCCATAACTCCATTCCCAGTCCATCCCAGTTTAACCCAGTCCCTCCCAGTTTGCTCCCAGTCCATCCCAGTGTCCATAGCTCCATTCCCAGTCCCTCCCAGTCCCTCCCAGTCCCTCCCAGTTCCCACCTTTCCCAGTGTGGAGAAGCTCAGCTGGAACAGGAAGTTCAGGATCTCCACCAGGTCCCTCCCAGTCCATCCCAGTTTAACCCAGTTTGCTCCCAGTCCATCCCAGTACCCATAACTCCATTCCCAGTCCTCCCAGTCCGTCCCAGTCCATCCCAGTTTAACCCAATCTCATCCCAGTCCCTCCCAGTTTGCTCCCAGTCCGTCCCAATGTCCATAACTCCACTCCCAGTCCCTCCCAGTCCCTCCCAGTTTAACCAATCCCCTCCCAGTCCATCCCAGTGTCCATAACTCCACTCCCAGTCCCTCCCAGTCCCATCCCAGTTTAACCCAATCCCCTCCCAGTCCATCCCAGTGTCCGTAACTCCATTCCCAGTCCCTCCCAGTCCCTCCCAGTCCCTCCCAGTCCGTCCCAGTTCCCACCTTTCCCAGTGTGGAGAAGCTCAGCTGGAACAGGAAGTTCAGGATCTCCACCAGGTCCATCCCCCGCGCCTGGGGAGGGGCACAGGGAGATTTTGGGGGACCCCCGACCCCAAATTTGGGAAATTTGGGGACCCCCCCCAACCCAAATTTGGGGAAATTCCTCGGATTTTGGTAAAAGCCTCAAATTTGGGGAAAAAAAAAAAAAAACAAAAAAACCCCAAAATTTTGGAGAAATCCCCCAAAAACTTTTGGGAACTCCCCAAAATTTTAGGGAGATCCCCCCAAATCTTGGGCCTCCCCCCAGATTTTTGGACCCCCCCAAATTTCAGGGCTCCCCCAATTTTGGGAACTTCCCCAGCTTGGGAAAAAGCTTCAAATTTGGGGGAAAAAACCCCAAAATTTGCAGAAATCCCCCAGAATTTTTGGGAACTCCCCCAAATTTGGGAACTTCCCCAGATTGGGAAAAAGCTTCAAATTTGGGAAAAAAAAAAAAACCAAAATTTGGAGAAATCCCCAGAATTTTTGGGAACTCCCCCACATTTTGGGACCCTCCCAAATCTTGGGACCCCCCCCTCAAATTTTGGACCCCCCCTCAAATTTTGGACCCCCCCCCAAATTTCGGGACCCCCCCAAATTTCGGGATTTCCCCCCCCGGATGACAAAACCCCCGACCCCAGGGCGTCGTTTTTGAGGCGAATTCGGGGTTTTTTGGGGTCCCCACAATTTTGGGGGTTTCGGGGCTCCCCTGAACCCGAATTTTGGGGGGGTTTTGGGGCTCCCTGACCTCGGCCCCCCCTGAGGTACTGCAGGATGAAGAACCAGAGCTGGGCGGGGGGTGTCGAGCAGCAGGAACTGGAACCCGGCCGAGGTGATGCAGGGGGGCTCCCCCCCCTCGCTGGGGACCCCAAAAAATGGGGAAAGGGAGTCAGAAAATCCCTGAATCGGCAGGAATCACCCCAAAGTCACAGCACCCCAAAATCCAACTGAACTGGCCCAAAATTCCCTCTAAAATCCAATTAAATTGGCCCAAAATCCCCCCTAAAATCCCATTAAATCAGCCCAAAATCCGCCCCAAAATTCCATTAAATTGGCCCAAAATCTCCCTAAATTCCATCTAAATTGGCCCAAAATCCTCCCTAAAATCTAATTAAATTGGCCCAAAATCTCCCCTAAAATCAATTAAATTGCCCCAAAATCTCCCCTAAAATCCATAAAATCCTCCCCAAAATCCTCCCTAAATTCCATCTAAATCGGCCCCAAATCCCCCCCCAAAAACCCCAATTTCCCCCTCGCTGGGCACCCCAAAAAATGGGGAAAGGGAGTCAGAAAATCCCTGAATCGGCAGGAATCACCCCAAAGTCACAGCACCCCAAAATCCAACTGAACTGGCCCAAAATTCCCTCTTAAATCCAATTAAATCGGCCCAAAATCCCCCCTAAAATCCCATTAAATCAGCCCAAAATCCTCCCCAAAATTCCATTAAATTGGCCCAAAATCCTCCCTAAATTCCATCTAAATTGGCCCAAAATCTCCCCTAAAATCCAATTAAATTGCCCCAAAATCTCCCCTAAAATCCAATTAAATTGCCCCAAAATCTCCCCTAAAATCCAATAAAATCCTCCCCAAAATCCTCCCTAAATTCCATCTAAATCGGCCCCAAATCCCCCCCCAAAAACCCCAATTCCCCCCTCGCTGGTGAGCCAAAAATTGGGGAGGGGCCCTAAATCCCCCTCCAAACCTTCCAGGACCCCCAAAATCCCCCAAATTCCCCCCCAAATGCCTCAAATTCCCCCCAAATTTCCCCAAACTTCTTCATGAGCCCGGCCTGCACCAGGCCCAAAATCTCTCTGAAAAAAACCTAAAAAAATCCCTAAAAAAATCCAAATCCCTTTAAATCCTCCCCAAATTCCCTTTAAATCTCCTCAGGACCCCCCAAAAAACGTCCCAAAACCCCAAAAATTTCCCCAAAATCCCCCAAAACTCTTCATGAGGCCGGCCTGCACCAGCAGCTGCACCAGGCCACGAAATCCTGCCAAAACCACGAAAAACTCCCCAAATCTCTCCAAATTCTCCCTAAAACCCCTCAGAACCCCCTAAATCCCAAAAATTCCCCCAAAATTCCCAAATTTCCCAAATTCCCAAACCTCTTCATGAGCCCGGGCCTGCACCAGCAGCTGCGCCAGGTCCTGGCTGACGGCCGCGCTCGGGGGACCCCGACCATGAAGTGCAAAACCACCTGGAAATAATAAAAATTTAGACTCTTTTACACCCCCAAAACCCCCCAAAATCCCATAAGATCCCATTAAATGCCCCAAAATATCCCAGTTCCAACCTCCCAGCGCTCCTCGGCGTATTTGTCCAGGGCGGGGAACGTCGCGGGGCGTGCCGGTCCGGGCCCAGCGGGGGGCCGTGTCGTCCGACCAGGCCTTGCCCCTGTCAGGACCCCAAAAACGCAGCCCCCGGGGGGGTCAGCACCCCAAAAAAACCCAAAAACCACCCCACAAAACCCCCAGACACAGAAAATCCCAAATCTTCCCGAAATCCCTTCATAAATCCCAATTTTCTGGTCGTTCAGCCTAAATTCCCACAGAGGCCTCAGCTCTGGGGGAACCCCCAAAATCAGCCCCTGTGAGGGAAATTGGGCCCCAAAAACCACAAAAAAAAAATCCCAAACCCCCAAAAACCCACAAAAAAACATCCCAAAAACCCCCAAAACCACCCCACAGTACCCCCAGACACAGAAAGTCCCAAAAGTGTCCAAAAATCCCTTCATAAATCTTGATTTTCTTGTTGTTTGGCCTAAATTCCCACACGGGCCTTGCTGCTGTAGGACCCCACAAAAGCATCACCCTGAGGGGATTTGGACCCCAAAAATCACCCCAAAAACCCCAAAAATCGCCCCCCAAAACCCCCAGACACAGAAAGTCCCAAAAGCGTCCAAAAAATCCCTCATAAATCCCGATTCTCTGGTTGTTTGGCCTAAATTCCCACATAGGCCTTGGCCCTGAGGGAACCCCCAAAATCAGCCGATTTTTCCCCCCCGTTTTCTGCCCATTTTTCCCTAATTTCT
This sequence comes from Melospiza melodia melodia, assembly GCF_035770615.1. Lineage (NCBI taxonomy): Eukaryota > Metazoa > Chordata > Aves > Passeriformes > Passerellidae > Melospiza > Melospiza melodia. The sequence continues at coordinate 289,990 of NW_026948512.1, forward strand.
TCTTATTTTTCCCCCCATTTTCTGCCCATTTTTCCCCATTCCCTCCCCCATTTTTTCTGATTGTCCCTCCATTTTCCCCCAATTTTTCCAGATTTTTTCCCTCATTTCCCCCCAATTTTTCGTGACTTTTTCCCCATTTTCCCCCATATTTTCTGATTTCCCCCCCCATTTTTTCTGGTTTTTACTCTCATTTCTCCCCCATCTTTTTCTGATTTCCCCCCCCTCATTTTTTTTACCATTCCCCCTCATTTTTTCCCCACTCACCCCCCATTTTTTCTGCCTTTTTTCCCCATTTTTTCTGACTCCCCTGTTCATTTTTTCCGCCTTCCCCCCCCCATCTTTTCTGATTTTCCCCCAACTTTATCCCCATTTTCCCCTTATTTTTTCCCCATTTTTTTTTATTTTTACCCCCCATTTTTCCTTCGTTTTCCCCCCATTTTTTCCCTATTTTCCCGGATTTTTTCCCTCATTTTCCACCCAATTTTTCCTGGCTTTTCCCCACTTTCCCCATATTTTCTGATTTTCCCCCCCCATTTTTTCCTGGCTTTTACTTTCATTTCTCCCCATCTTTTTCTGATTTTCCCCCCAATTTTATCCCCATTTTCCCCTTATTTTTTCCCCATTTTTTCTGATTTTCACCCCCCCATTTTTCCTCCGTTTTCCTCCCATTTTTTCCCCATTTTCACGTTTTTTTCCCCATTTTTGCCCCCACTCACCCCCCGAGCAGGGCCACCCTCAGGTTCTGTCGGAAGTTGGGGGTGCAGGGCGACCCCCGGGAGCCCCCCCGGGAGGGTGTGGGGGTGCCACAGGCGCAGCTCCAGCAGCACCTCCTGGCTCTGCTGCTGCTCCCTGCAACGCAAACCGCGCCGAAATCGCACAAAATCGCCACAAAATCACCCCAAAATCACAGAAAATCACCCCAAAATCACAGAAAACAGCTCCAAAATCATACAGAACAGCTCCAAAACCACGCAAACCGCGCCGAAATCGCACAAAATCGCCACAAAATCACCCCAAAATCACAGAAAATCACCCCAAAATCACAGAAAACAGCTCCAAAATAATACAGAACAGCTCCAAAACCACGCAAACCGCGCCGAAATCGCACAAAATCGCCACAAAATCACCCCAAAATCACACAAAAATCACCCCAAAATCACACAAAATCACCCCAAAATCACAGAAAATCACCCCAAAAATTACACAAACCGCACCGAAATCGCACAAAATCGCCCCAAAATCACAGAAAATCACCCCAAAATCACCCCGAAATCACACAGAACAGCTCCAAAATCACACAAACCGCACCAAAATTGCACAAAATCGCCCCAAAATCACAGAAAACAGCACCAAAATCACATAAACCGCACCAAAATTGCACAAACCTCACCAAAATCACACAAAATGCGCCCCAAAATCACAGAAAACAGCACCAAAATCACATAAACCGCACCAAAATTGCACAAACCGCACCAAAATCGCACAAAATCGCCCCAAAATCACAGAAAATCACCCCAAAATCACACAAAACAGCTCCAAAATTACACAAACCTCACCAAAAATCACACAAAATCGCCCCAAAATCACAGAAAATCACCCCAAAACCACACAAAACAGCTCCAAAATTACACAAACCGCACCCAAAATCGCACAAAATCACCCCAAAATCACCCCAAATCAAAGAAAACAGCTCCAAAACCACACAAACCGCACCAAAATCGCACAAAATCGCCCAAAATCCACCCCGGGACCCCTCGGGCACCCCCTAAATCCACCCCAGGATCCCCAAAATCCCTGAAACTTCCCCCCCAAAATCCCCCCAGAGCCTCCAAAACGCCCCCAGCCCATTTCCAGTGCCCCTTCTCAAGCCAAAACCACCTCCCAAGAACCCCAAATTTCACCATCCGGACCCCCCAGATTTCCCCCAAAATCCCCCCCAGGACCCCCAAAATCCCCCCAAACTCCACCCCAGGACCCTCGGGGACCCCCAAAATCCACCCCAGGACCCCCAAAACCGCCCCCAGACCCATTTCCTGTGCTCCTTCTTGATCCAAAACTGCCCCCCAAAAACCCCAAATTGCCGCCCAAAATCCACCCAGGACCCCCAAAATCCCCCAAAATCCCGCCCAAAATCCAAAATCCCCCCAAAATCCACCCCAGGACCCCCAAACTCCACCCCAGGACCCTCGGGGACCCCCCAAATCCCCCCAAATCCCCCATCCCCACCTGCTGTGCTCCTTCTTGACCCAAAGCCACCTTCCAAAAACCCCAAATTTCACCATCTAGACCCCCCAGATTTCCCCCCAAATCCCCCCAAGGACCCCCAAAATCCCCCAAAATCCCCCAAAATCCGCCCCAGGACCCCCAAACTCCACCCCAGGACCCTCGGGGACCCCCCAAATCCCCCCAAATCCCCAAATCCCCCATCCCCACCTGCTGTGCTCCTTCTTGACCCAAAGCCACCTTCCAAAAACCCCAAATTTCACCATCTAGACCCCCCAGATTTCCCCCAAATCCCCCAAGGACCCCCAAAATCCCCCAAAATCCCCCCAAAATCCCTCCGGGACCCTCGGGGACCCCCCAAATTCCCCCCAAATCCCCCAATCCCCCATCCCCACCTGCTGTGCTCCTTCTTGACCCAGAGCCCCACGGCCGCCTGGGGCAGCGGCTGCTCCAGGAACAGCATCCGCAGCACCCCGGCCTGCGCCAGCCCCGGCAGCTCCCTGCGCGGTAATTAGCGTTAATTAGCGCTAATTAGGGTCAGTGAGTGCCACCTGAACGCAGCCAGGTAGGTGGCACAGCGTCATTTTGCATTTACCAGGATTTTCTATAGGGATATTTTGGGTATTTTGTGTCAACCTGAACACCACCAGGAAGGGGTCACGGGGTTAATTAGCGCTAATTAGCGTTAATTAGGGTCAGTGAATCCCACCTGAACGCAGCCAGGTGGGTGGCGCGGGGCTATTTTACGTTAATTAGGGATTTTAGGAATATTTTGGGTATTTTGTGTCAGCCTGAACACCCCAGGAAGGGTCATGGGCTAATTAGCGTTAATTAGTGTTAATTAGGACCAATGAGTCCCACCTGAAGGCAGCCAGGCAGGTGGCACTGGGTTATTTTCAAATGTTTAGCTTTAATTTGGGGATATTTTCACTTAGTTTGAGTTAATAAAGAGCCAATAAAAGGTTAATTAAGGGTTAATTAGCGCTAATTAGTATTAATTAGCGCTAATTAGCTCACCTGAAGACGGCCAGGCAGGTGGCACTGGGTTATTCTGGGATATTTAGCTTTAATTAGGGGATACTTTCACTTAATTTGAGTTAATAAAGAACTAATAAAAGGTTAATTAAGGGATAATTAAGGGTTAATTAGCCCTAATTAGTGCTAATTAGCTCACCTGAACAGGGCCAGGCAGGTGGCACTAGGTTATTTTGGGATATTTAGCTTTAATTTGGGGATATTTGCACTTACTTTGAGTTAATAAAGACCTAATAAAAGGTTAATTAAGAGATAATTAAGGGTTAGTTAGTGCTAATTAGCGCTAATTACTGACCTGAACACGGCCAGGCAGGTGACACAAGGTTATTTTGGGATATTTAGCTTTAATTTGGGGATATTTTCACTCAGTTTAACTCAATAAAGACCTAAGAAAAAGTCAATTAAGAGATAATGAAGGGTTAATTAGCACTAATTAGCATTAATTAGCGCTAATTACTGACCTGAAGACGGCCAGGCAGGTGGCCGGGTGCCCGTAGAGCCGGTCCAGGGTGGGGGGGCTGAGCCCGCGCAGGAACTGCTGCAGGTTCTTGCACTGGAGCTGCACCCGCGACATGGCGCCTGCTACACACGGGTTACACACGGGTTACACACGGGTTACACACGGTAATAACCTGAGATACACCTGGGTTACACCTGGGTAATAACCTGAGATACACCTGGGTTACACGTGGGTTACACCTGGGTTACACACGGGGCAGGAACTGCTGCAGGTTCTTGCACTGGAGCTGCACCCGCGACATGGCGCCTGCTACACACGGGTTACACACGGGTTACACGCGGGTTACACACGGGTAATAACCTGAGATACACCTGGGTTACACCTGGGTTACACCTGGGTTACACACGGGCTACACACGGGTTACACACGGGTAATAACCTGAGATACACCTGGGTTACACCTGGGTTACACACGGGTTACACGCGGGTTACACACGGTTACACACGGGTAATAACCTGAGATACACCTGGGTTACACGCGGGTTACACGCGGGTTACACACGGGTTACACACGGGCTACACACGGGTTACACACAGGTTACACACGGGTAATAACCTGAGATACACCTGGGTTACACGTGGGTTACACGCGGGTTACACACGGGTTACACATGGGATACACACGGGTTACACACAGATAATAACCTGAGATACACCTGGGTTACACACGGGTTAATTAACATTGGTTAATTAACACCAATAAACCCCAAATTACACCACGCCCCTCAATTAACCCCAATTACCGAAGCCCCTCAATTAACCCAAATGAACCCCAATTAACGCAACCCCCAATTAACCCCAAATTTCCCCAAATTTCCCCCAAATCCCCCCCGATCACTCACCCCACGCCGCGGCCCGAGGCCACGCCCCCTTCCCGCCGAGGCCACGCCCCCAACAAACAAAATCCCGCCCTTTCCCCGGTCACGTGACGCCGTTCCCGCCCTTTCCCCCGGTCGCGTGACGCCGTTCCCGCCCTTTCCCCCGGTCACGTGTCCCGCCCCGCCCCGTTCCAAGATGGCGGCGCCCTCCCTCAGCCGCGCCGCCCTCGGCGCCCCCCGGATTTTGGGGCCTCCCGGGGCTCCCCGGGCCCGGCCCGGCCGCTGGAGCAGCGGGAGCGGCTCGCCGGGGACCCCTCCGGCCGCCGAGAGCCCCGGGAGCCCCGGCTGGGACGGGCCCGAGCGGGCGAGGCTGCGGGGCCGCGAGCAGAGGGAGAAGCGGCTGCGGCTGAGGAGGGAGAGAGGGGAGAGGGAGGGGAAGGTGAGGAAATGGAGGGACTGGGAGGGGATTGGGGGGTACTGGGATGGACTGGAGGGAGTGGGAGAGGATTTGGGGGGATTGGGAGGGACTGGAGGGGATTTGGAATGGATTTGGGGGGACTGGGAGGGGATTGGGGGGATTGGGAGAGACTGGGAGGGGATTGGGAATGGATTGGGGGGGACTGGGAGGGACTGGGAGGGGATTTGGGGGGACTGGGAGTTACTGGGAGAGGATTTGGGGGGACTGGGAGGGGATTGGGAATGGATTTGGGGGACTGGGGGGGACTGGGAGGGGATTGAGGGGCACTGGGAGGGACTGGGGGGGAATGGGATGAACTGGGAAAGACTGGGGGGGGACTGGGAATGGACTGGGGGGCACTGGGAGGGACTTGGAGGGGATGGGAATGGATTTGGGGGACTGGGAGTGGACTGGGGGCACTGGGAGGGGATTGAGGGGCACTGGGAGGGACTGGGAGAGGACTGGGATGGACTGGGATGGACTGGGGGGGGACTGGGGGCACTGGGATGGACTGGGACAAACTGGGCCAGGCCCTGCTTTGTACTGGTATGTGTTGGTCTGGGCTGGTTTTAGGCGCTTTGTACTGGTTTGTACTGGTTTATATTGGTTTATACTGGTTTATATTGGTTTAAATTAAATTGGTTTATAGTGGTTTATGCTAGTTTATATTGGCTTATATTGGTTTATATTGGTTCAAGTTGGTTTGTGCTGGTTTATATTGGTTTAAATTGGTTTAAATAGGGTTATACTGGTTTGTATTGCTTTAGGTTGGTTTATACTGGTTTATATTGGTTTATATTGGTTTATACTGGTTTATATTTATTTATATTGGTTTGTACCGGTTTATATTGGTTTCTATTGGTTTGTGCTGGTCTGTACTGTTTTATACTGGTCCATACTGGTTCATAGTGGTTTATACTACTCCATACTGGTTTATACTGTTCCGTACTGGCCCATACTGGTTTATACTGGTCCGTACTGGTTTATACTGGTCCATACTGGTCCGTACTGGTTTATACTGGTCCATACTGGTTTGTACTGGTCCGTATTGGTTTATACTGGTCCGTACTGGTTTTTACTGGTCCGTACTGGTTTATACTGGTCCGTACTGGTTTATAGTGGTCCATACTGGTTTATACTGGTCCCGCAGGCGCCGCAGCCGCTGCCCAAGGCTGGAGCCCCCAGGCTGAGGTGGAATATCGGCACCCGCTGGGGCCCGACGGCAAAAAGGGTAAAAACGGGGAAATTCGGGGGGATTTGGGGGATTTTGGGGGGATTTGGGTAATTCGGGGGGGTTTTGGGGTGCCACCCCCCTGAGGTGCCATTTTTTTGGGGGGACACAGCCACGGGCGTGCCCCTCCCCCCCGGGCACAGCCCTGAGTTTGGGGTGGTTTTGGTCAATTTTGGGGTGGATTTCAGCCGATTTGGAGTGGATTTTGATGAATTTTGAGCAGATTTTGAACGGATTTTTGGGTATTTTGGGGTGGAATTTTGGCTGATTTTGATGAATTTTGAGCTGATTTTGAGCAGGTTTTTGGGTGATTTTGGGTGGAATTTTGGGGTGATTTTAATGAATTTTGATGAATTTTGAGCAGATTTTGATGAATTTTGAGAGGATTTTGGTGGAATTTTGGGATTTTTGGGGGATTTTTGGGTGAATTTTTGGGATTTTTGGGGTGCCACCCCCCTGAGGTGCCATTTTTTTTGGGGGGGGCCACAGCCACGGGCGTGCCCCTCCCCCCCAGGTACAGCCCTGAGTTTGGGGTGGTTTTGGTGAATTTTGGGCGAATTTTGAGCGGATTTTTTGGTATTTTTGGTGGAATTTCAGGATTTTTGGGTGGAATTTTGGGATTTTGGGGTGCCACCCCCCTGAGGTGCCATTTTTTTGGGGGGCCACAGCCACGGGCGTGCCCCTCCCCCTAGGTACAGCCCTGAGTTTGGGGTGGTTTTGGTGAATTTTGGGTGATTTTGATGAATTTTGAGCGGATTTTTTTGTGGAATTTCAGGATTTTTGGGGGTGATTTTGGGATTTTTGGGGTGCCACCCCCTGAGGTGCCATTTTTTTTGGGGGGCCACAGCCACGGGCGTGCCCCTGCCCCCCAGGTACAGCCCCCGCTACGTCGAGGCCGCCTGGTACCAGTGGTGGGAGAGGGGAGGGGTCTTCAGCCCCAGCGCACCTGGGCAGGTGAGTCAGGGGGGACCCCAAAACACACCCGGGAACCCCAAAAATCACCGGGGGAACCCCAAAAAATCACCGGGGGAACCCCAAAATCCACCTGGGAACCCCAAAAATCACCTGGGGAGGGTTCAAAACACACCTGGGGAGCCCAAAAATCACCTGGGGAGCCCCAAAAATCACCTGGGAACCCCAAAAATCCACCTGGGAACCCCAAAAATCACCTGGGGAGCCCCAAATCCACCTGGGACCCCAAAAATCCACCTGGGAACCCCAAAAATCCACCTGGGAACCCCAAAATCCACCTGGGAACCCCAAAAATCACCTGGGGAGGGTTCAAAACACACCTGGGGAGCCCAAAAATCACCTGGGAACCCCAAAACACACCCGGGAACCCAAAAATCCACCTGGGAACCCCAAAAATCACCTGGGGAGGGTTAAAAACACACCTGGGGAGCCCAAAATCACCTGGGAACCCAAAATTCACCTGGGAACCCCAAAAATCACCTGGGAACCCCAAAAATCCACCTGGGAACCCCAAAAATCCCCTGGGGGGGGTTCAGACACACCTGGGGACCCCAAAATTCACCTGGGGGGGGTTCAAAACACACCTGGGGAGCCCAAAAATCACCTGGGAACCCCAAAATCCACCTGGGACCCCCAAAATCCACCTGGGAACCCCAAAAATCACCTGGGAACCCTAAAAATCCACCTGGAACCCCAAAAATCACCTGGGGAGGGTTCAAAACACACCTGGGGAGCCCAAAAATCACCTGGGAACCCCAAAAATCACCTGGGGGGGGTTCAAAACACACCTGGGGACCCCAAAATCCACCTGGGAACCCCAAAAATCACCTGGGGGGGTTCAAAACACACCTGGGGACCCCAAAATTCACCTGGGGGGGGTTCAAAACACACCTGGGGAGCCCCAAAACACATCTGGGGAACCCTAAAATTCACCTGGGGACCCCAAAAATCACCTGGAGGGGGGTTCAAAACACACCTGGGGACCCCAAAATCCACCTGGGAACCCCAAAAATCATCTGGGTGGTTCAAAACACACCTGGGGAGCCCAAAAATCACCTGGGGGAGGGTTCAAAACACACCTGGGGAACCACAAAATTCACCTGGGAACCCCAAAATTCACCTGGGGGGGTTCAAACACACCTGGGGAGCCCCACATTCACCTTGGGGGGGGTCAAAACACACCTGGGGAACCCCAAAATTCACCTGGGGGACCCCAAAATCCACCTGGGGGGGGTTCAAAACCCACCTGAGAGTCCCCAAAACACACACCTGGGGAACCCCAAATCCACCTGGGGAGCCCCAAATTCACCTGGGGGGGTCCCAAAATTTCCCTGGGGGGGGTTCAAAACACACCTGGGGACCCCCAAATTCACCTGGGGGGGGGTCAAAACACACCTGGGGAACCCAAAATTCACCTGGGAACCCCAAAAATCAGCTGGGGAACCCCAAAATCCACCTGGGGGGGGGTTCAAAACACACCTGGGGACCCCCAAATTCACCTTGGGGGGGGTCAAAACACACCTGGGGAACCCCAAAATTCACCTGGGAACCCCAAAATCACCTGGGAACCCAAAATCCACCTGGGAACCCCAAAAATCACCTGGGGAGGGTTCAAAACACACCTGGGGAGCCCAAAAATCACCTGGGAACCCCAAAATCCACCTGGGGAACCCCAAAATCCACCTGGGGACCCCAAAAATCACCTGGGGGAGCCCCAAAAATCACCTGGGAACCCCAAAAATCACCTGGGAACCCCAAAAATCCACCTGGGGACCCCCAAATTCACCTGGGGGGGCCCCAAAATTTCCCTGGGGGGGTTCAAAACACACCTGGGGACCCCCAAATTCACCTGGGGAACCCCAAAACACACCTGGGGACCCCCACATTCACCTTGGGGGGGGTCAAAACACACCTGGGGATCCCCAAATTCACCTGGGGGACCCCAAAATCATCTGGAGAGGGATTCAGACCCACCCGGGGGCTGCCAAAATTCACCTGGGGGGGGTTGAAAACACACCTGGGAACCCCAAAATCCACCTGGGAACCCCAAAATCCGCCTGGGGGACCCCAAAACACACCTGGGGGGGATTCAGACCCACCCGGGGGTCCCAGCCACCCCTGTGTGCCCCCTCCCCAGGTTTCGGGGGGGTCCCCGGTGCTGAGCCTGGTGCTGCCCCCCCCCAACGTGACGGGGTCGCTGCACCTGGGCCACGCCCTGGGCGTCAGCCTGCAGGACGCGCTGGCCAGATGGTACCGGGGGCTGGGGGGGATTTTGGGGGGTCTGGGGGGGTTTGGGGTGGGTTTAGGGGGATTTGGGTGAGTTTGGGGGGGTTTGAGTGGGGTTTGGGGGATTTTGGGGGGTCTGGGGGGATTTAAGGGGGACTTGGGGGTCTGGGGGACATTTTGGGGTTTTGGGGGGTCGGGGGGGGTTGGGGGATTTTGGGGGTCTGGGGGAGATTTTAGGGGATCTGGGGGGGATTTGAGGGGATTTGGGGGGATTTTGGGGGGTCTGGGGGGATTTGGGGTCAGTTTGGGGGAGTTTGAGGAGATTTTGGGGGGTCTGGGGGGTTTAGCGTGAGTTTGGGAGGGTTTGAGTGGGGGTTTCGGGGGGTTTTGTGGGGTCTGGGGGATTTGGGTGGGATTTAGGGGATTTGGGGGGGGCTTGGGTGGGATTTGGGGCATTTTTAGGGATTTTGGGGGGTCTGGGGGGATTTGGGGGTGATTTGGGGGGTCTGGGGGGGATTTTGGGGGGTCTGGGAGCATTTGGGGCGGGTTTGGGGGGAATTGGGGTGAGTTTGGGGGAGTTTGAGTGGCATTTGGGGAGATTTTGGGGGTTTTGAGGGGATTTTGGGGGGTCTGGGGGGGATTTGGGGTGGGTTTGGAGGAGTTTGAGTGGGATTTGGGGGGATTTTGGGGGGTCTGGGAGGACTTGGGGGTCTGGGGAGGGTTTGGGGTGAGTTTGGGGGGGTTTGAGTGGGAGTTTGGGGGATTTGGGGCAGTCTGAGTGGGATTTGGGGGTTTGAGTGGGGGTTTGGGGGATTTTGGGGGGTCTTGGGGGGTTTGGGGGTCTGGGGGGGCATTTTGGGGGGTTTGGGGGGTCTGGGGGGAGTTTGGGGGATTTTGGGGGGGGTCTGGGGGATTTGGGGCGTTTTTAGGGATTTGGGGTGATTTGGGGGGTCTGGGGGGGATTTTGGGGGTTTGGGGGGTCTGGGGGGATTTGGGGGAGTTTGAGTGGGAGTTTGGGTGAATTTGGGGTGGATTTAGGGGGGATTTGGAGCAGTCTGAGTAGGATTTGGGGGGTCGGGGGGGATTTGGGGTGAGTTGGGGGGGGTTTGAGTGGGGTTTGGGGGGTCTGGGGGATTTTGGGGGGTCTGGGAGGATTTGGGTGGGATTTGGGGGATTTTGGGGAGTTTGAGTGGGGGTTTGGGGGGATTTTGGGGGGTCTGGGAGGGGTCTGGGGGGACTTTGGGGGGGTTTGGGGGAGTTTGAGTGGGGTTTGGGGGGCTTTGAGTGGGGGTCTGGGGGGCATTTTGGGTGGTCTGGGGGGGGTTTGGGGGTTTGAGTGGGATCTGGGGGAGGTTTGGGGGGTCGGGGGGGATTTTGGGGGGTCTGGAGGGGATTTGGGGGGATTTTGGGGGGTCTGGGGTGTTTGTGTGGGGGTTTGGGGTGAGTTTGGGGGGACTTGAGAGGGGTTTGGGGGGTCTGGGGGGGATTTGGGTGGGATTTGGGGGGTCTGGGGGGAATTTGTTGTGAGTTTGGGGGGGTTTGAGTGGGGTTTGGGGGGATTTTGGGGGGTCTGGGGGGATTTAAGGGGGATTTGGGGGGTCTGGGGGGCATTTTGGGGGGTCTGGGGGGGTTTTGGGGGTCTGGGGGGGGTTTGGGGGCATTTTGGGTGGTCTGGGGGGGAGTTTGGGGGGTTTGAGTGGGATCTGGGGGGGGGTTTAGGGGATTTTGGGGGTCTGGGGGGGATTTGAGGGGCATTTTGGGGGGTCTGGGGGGGATTTTGGGGGGTCTGGGGGGGATTTGAGGTGGGTTTGGGGGGCTTTGAGTGGGGTTTGGGGGGATTTGGGGCAGTCTGAGTGGGATTTGGGGGGTTTGAGTGGGGTTTGGGGAGATTTTGGGAGTTATGGGGGGGGTTTGGGGATTTTGGGGGATTTTCGGGGGATTTTGGGTGTTTCGGGGGGGTTGGTGGATTCTTAGGGGCTCTGGGGATTTTTGGGGGTTCCTGGGTTGTTTTTGGGGTGGTTTCAGGATGATTTTGGGGTTTTTTTGGGCGCAGGAGGAGGATGCAGGGCTGGGACGTCCTGTGGGTGCCGGGCACCGACCACGCTGGCATCGCCACCCAGGTGTGTCCCCAAATGTCCCCAAATGTCCTAAAATGTCCCAAATATCCCCAAATGTCCCCAGATCCCCTTCTGAGCGTCCCCATGCTGGCATCGCCACCCAGGTGTGTCCCCAAATGTCCCAAAAATGTCCCCAAACTGTCCCCAATCCCCCCAATGTCCCCACTGTGTCCCCAATGTCCCCAATGTCCCCAATGTCCCCTCGGTGTCCCCAATGTCTCCCCAATGTCCCCATTGTCCCCAATGATGTCCCCAATGTGTCGCCACTGTCCCCAATGTGTCCCCATTGTCCCCAATGTCCCCAATGTCCCCAATGTGTCCCCAATGTCCCCAATGTGTCCCCAGTGTCCCAAATGTCCCCACTGTCCCCAATGTCCCCAATGATGTCCCCACTGTGTCCCTAGTGTCCCCAATGTCCCCAATGTCCCCTCAGTGTCCCCAATGTCCCCAATGTGTCCCCACTGTGTCCCCAGGCCGTGGTGGAGCACTGGCTGTGGCAGCACCGCGGGCTGTCCCCAATGTCCCCAATGTGTCCCCAATGTGTCCCCAATGTCCCCTCAGTGTCCCCAATGTCCCCACTGTGTCCCCAGGCCGTGGTGGAGCGCTGGCTGTGGCAGCACCACGGGCTGTCCCCAATGTCCCCAATGTGTCCCCAATGTCCCCAGTGTGTCCCCAATGTCCCCAATGTCCCCAATGTGTCCCCAATGTCCCCTCAGTGTCCCCAATGTCCCCACTGTCCCCAGGCCGTGGTGGAGCGCTGGCTGTGGCAGCACCGCGGGCTGTCCCCAATGTCCCCAGTGTGTCCCCAATGTCCCCAATGTGTCCCCAATGTCCCCAGTGTGTCCCCAATGTCCCCAATGTGTCCCAATGTCCCCAATGTCCCCAATGTCCCCAATGTGTCCCAATGTCCCCAATGTCCCCAATGTCCCCAATGTGTCCCCAGTGTCCCCAATGTCCCCAATGTGTTCCCAATGTCCCCACTGTCCCCAATGTGTCCCCAGGCCGTGGTGGAGCGCTGGCTGTGGCAGCACCGCGGGCTGTCCCCAATGTCCCCAATGTCCCCTCAGTGTCCCCAATGTGTCCCCAATGTCCCCACTGTCCCCAGGCCGTGGTGGAGCGCTGGCTGTGGCAGCACCGCGGGCTGTCCCCAATGTCCCCTCAGTGTCCCAATGTCCCCTCAGTGTCCCCAATGTCCCCAATGTGTCCCCAATGTCCCACTGTGTCCCCAGGCCGTGGTGGAGCGCTGGCTGTGGCAGCACCGCGGGCTGTCCCAATGTCCCCAATGTGTCCCCAATGTCCCCAATGTCCCCAATGTCCCCACTGTCCCCAGGCCGTGGTGGAGCGCTGGCTGTGCAGCACCGCGGGTGCCGCCGGCAGGAGCTGGGCCGGGATCGGTTCCTGCGCGAGGTCTGGGGCTGGACGGAGCGGTGAGGGACGGACAGGGGGACAGACGGACAGGGGGACGGACGGTGGGGACGGACGGACAGGGGGACGGACAGGGGGGACATTGGGGAACGGACAGGGGGACAGACAGGGGAACAGACAGGGGGACAGTGGGGACGGACAGGGGGACGGACAGGGGGACGGACAGGGGGACATTGGGGACGGACAGGGGGATGGACGGGGGGACGTTGGGGACGGACAGGGGGACGGACAGGGGACAGGGGGACAGTGGGGACACATTGGGGACACATTGGGGACAGGGGCGGGATTGGGGACAGGGGGGATTTGGGACATTGGGGACATTGGGGACGGGGGGACATTGGGGACAGACAGGGGGACAGGGGGACATTGGGGGGATTGGGGGGATTGGGGACACTGGGGACATTGGGGACAGTGGGGGGATTGGGGACATTGGGGACAGTGGGGGGACTGGGGACATTGGGGGATTGGGGACATTTGGGGGGACTGGGGACATTGGGGACATTGGGGGGACATTGGGGACACCCCTGGGGACACCCCTGGGGACACCGTTGGGGACATTGGTGACACCCGCGGGATGTCCCCAACATCCCCAATGTCCCCAACATCCCCAATGTCCTCAACATCCCCAACGTCCCCAACGTCCCCAACGTCCCTAACATCCCCAATGTCCCCACGCTGTCCCCGACGTCCCCAATGTCCCCAATGTCCCCTCAATGTCCCCAATGTCCCCAATGTCCCCTCAATGTCCCCAATGTCCCCAATGTCCCCCCAATGTCCCCAATGTCCCCAACGCTGTCCCCCAGGCACGGGCAGCAGATCCTGCAGCAGCTGCGGGCGCTCGGGGCCTCGCTGGACTGGAGCCGCTGCGCCTTCACCATGGACCCCGTGAGTGCCACCGCGCGTCCCCAAATGTCACCAAATGTCACCAGAGTGTCACCAAACCGTCCCCAGAGTGCCCCAGACCTCCCCAAACTCCCCAAAATGTCCCCAACCCTCCCTGAGCTGTCCCCAAAGTGTCCCCGTCCTGTCCCCGTTGTGCCCTGAGTGTCCTCAGCCTGTCCCCAAGTGTCCCCAAACCTCCTGAAGTGTCCCCAAAGTGTCCCCAAGTATCCCCGGCCTGTCCCCAAAGTGTCCCCAAATGTCCCTTGCTGTCCCCAAGTGTCCCCAACTCCCCTGAAGTCCCCCAAACTTGTCCCCAACTCTCCTGAACTGTCGCTGTGCTGTCCCCAAGCCTCCCTGAACTGTCCCCAAATGTCCCCAAACTGTCCCCAAGCCTCCCTGAAATGTCCCCAAGTGTCCCCAAAGTGTCCCCAAGTGTCCCCAAGTGTCCCTTGCTGTCCCAGAGTGCCCCAGACCTCCCTAAACTCCCTAAGTGTCCCCAAACCTCCATGAACTGTCCCCAAAGTGTCCCCACGTACCCCAAAGTGTCCCCAAAGAGTCCCCAAAGTGCCCCTTGCTGTCCCCAAGTGTCCCCAAACCGTCTCCGAACCGTCCCCAAACCTCCCCAAACTGTCCCCAAACCTCCCTGAACTGTCCCCAGTGTCCCAAAGTGTCCCTTGCCGTCCCCAGAGTGCCCCAGACCTCCCCAAACTCCCCAAACTGTCCCCAGCTCCCCTGGACTGTCCCCAGAGTGTCCCCAAACCTCCATGAACTGTCCCCAAAGTGTCCCCAAAGTGTCCCCAAAGTGCCCTTGCTGTCCCCAAGTGTCCCAGGCCTCCCGAACTGCCCCGTACCATCCCCAAACTGTCCCCAAATGTCCCCAAACCTCCCTGACCTGTCCCCGAACCATCCCCAAACCTCCGTGAAATCTCCCCAAAATGTCCCCAAAGCGTTCCCAACGTGTCCCCAAGTGTCCCCAAAGTGTCCCCAAGTGTCCCCAAAGTATCCCCAAGTGTCCCCAGGCCTCCCAAACTCGCCCGTACCATCCCCAAACTGTCCCCAAGTGTCCCCAAACCTCCCTGACCTGTTCCCAAACCTCCCTGACCTGTCCCCAAAGTGTCCCCAAAGTGTCCCCACGTGTCCCCAAAGTGTCCCTTGCCGTCCCCAGAGTGCCCTAAACTGTCCCCAACTCCCCTGGACTGTCCCCAGAGTGTCCCCAAACCTCCATGAACTGTCCCCAAAGTGTCCCCAAAGTGTCCCCAAAGTGCCCCTTGCTGTCCCCAAGTGTCCCCAAACCTCCCTGAACTGCCCCGTACCATCCCCAAGCTGTCCCCAAAGTGTCCCCAAACCTCCCTGAAATGTCCCCAAAGTGTCCCCAAACCTCCATGAAATGTCCCCAAAGCGTCCCCAAACCTCCATGAACTGTCCCCAAAGTGTCCCCGTCCTGTCCCCGTTGTGCCCTGAGTGTCCTCAGCCTGTCCCCAAGTGTCCCCAAACCTCCCTGAAGCGTCCCCAAAGTGTCCCCAAACCTCCCTGACCTGTCCCCAGAGTGTCCCCAGAGTGTCCCCGCGTGTCCCCAGAGTGTCCCCGCGTGTCCCCAGAGTGTCCCCAGAGTGTCCCTTGCTGTCCCCAGGGTTTCTCCCGCGCTGTCACCGAGGCCTTCGTGCGTCTCTTCGAGGCCGGGCTGATCCGCCGGGACCTGAGGGCCGTGAGCTGGAGCTGCGCCCTCCGATCGGCGCTGGCCGACATAGAGGTGGCCCCAATGTCCCCAATGTCCCCAAATGTCCCTAAATGTCCCCAAAATGGTGTCCTGAATGTCCCCAAGGGTGTCCCCAATGTCCCCAGTGTCCCCCAATGTCCCCAAACGTCCCCAATGTCCCCAGTGTGAGCTGGAGCTGCGCCCTCCGATCGGCGCTGGCCGACATAGAGGTGGCCCCAATGTCCCCAAATGTCCCCAAAATGGTGTCCTGAATGTCCCCAAGGGTGTCCCCAATGTCCCCAATGTCCCCAGTGTCCCCCAATGTCCCCAAATGTCCCCAATGTCCCCAGTGTGAGCTGGAGCTGCGCCCTCCGATCGGCGCTGGCCGATGTTGAGGTGGCCCCAAATGTCCCCAAATGTGTCCCCAAATGTGTCCCCAAATGTCCCTAAATGTCACCAAATGTCCCCAAATGTCCCCAAAATGGTGTCCTGGATGTCCCCAAGGGTGTCCCCAATGTCCCCAGTGTCCTCCAATGTCCCCAAATGTCCCCAATGTCCCCAGTGTGAGCTGGAGCTGCGCCCTCCGATCGGCGCTGGCCGACGTCGAGGTGGCCCCAATGTCCCCAATGTCCCCAAAATGGTGTCCTGAATGTCCCCAAGGGTGTCCCCAATGTCCCCAATGTCCCCAGTGTCCCCCAATGTCCCCAAAATGGTGTCCTGAATGTCCCCAATGTCCCCCAATATCCCCAAGGGTGTCCCCAATGTCCCCAGTGTCCCCAAGAGTGTCCTCAATATCCCCAGTGTCCCCAATGTCCCCAATCCCCCCAGTGTCCCCAATGTCCCCCAATGTCCCCAAGGGTGTCCTCAATGTCCCCCAAATGTCCCCCAATGTCCCCCAATCCCCCCAATGCCCCCAATGTCCCCAAGGGTGTCCTCAATGTCCCCCCAGTGTCCCCAATGTCCCCAAATGTCCCCAATCCCCCCAATGTCCCCTCAGTGTCCCCAATGTCCCTGCTGTCCCCAATGTCCCCAATGTCCCCACTGTCCCCAATGTCCCCAATCCCCCCAATGTCCCCAATCCCCCCGCTGTCCCCAATGTCCCCACTGTCCCCAATGTCCCCGCTGTCCCCGCTGTCCCCGCAGGTGGAGCCCCGTGTCCTGCAGGGCCCCACGGCGCTGAGTGTCCCCAACTGTCCCCACCCCGTCACCTTCGGCGTCCTCGTCACCTTCGCCTACCCCGTGGAGGGCGACGACGGTGGGTGGCACTGGGGGGACAATGGGGACAATGGGGACACTGAGGGGGACATTTGGGGACATTGAGGGTGGCATTGGGGACATTGAGGGTGGCACTGGGGACACTGAGGGTGGCACTGGGGACAGCCAGGGTGGCACTGAGGGTGGCACTGGGGACAATGGGGACACTGAGGGTGGCACTGGGGACACTGAGGGTGGCACTGGGGACAATGGGGACAATGAGGGTGGCACTGGGGGTGGCACTGGGGACATTGGGGACACTGAGGGTGGCACTGGGGACACTGAGGGGGACATTTGGGGACACTGAGGGTGGCACTGGGGACAATGGGGACACTGAGGGTGGCACTGGGGACACTGAGGGTGGCACTGGGGACACTGGGGACATGTGTCCCCAATGTCCCCGCTGTCCCTGACGGTGTCCCCAATGTGTCCCCGCGGTGTCCCCAGGGCTGGAGGTCCCCGTGGCCACCACCCGCCCTGAGACGCTCTTTGGGGACGTGGCCGTGGCCGTGCACACCGCGGGACCCGCGATACCTGGTGAGGGGCGGGGCTTAGCCTGGGAAGGGCGGGGCTTAACCTGGGATGGGCGGGG
This sequence comes from Melospiza melodia melodia, assembly GCF_035770615.1. Classification (NCBI taxonomy): domain Eukaryota; kingdom Metazoa; phylum Chordata; class Aves; order Passeriformes; family Passerellidae; genus Melospiza; species Melospiza melodia. The sequence goes on from NW_026948512.1 coordinate 307,437, forward strand.
CTTAACCTGGGATGGGCGGGGCTTAACCTGGGATGGGTGGGGCTTCATTGGGGCCGTGGCCGTGCACCCGCGGGACCCGCGCTACCCGGTGAGGGGCGGGGCTTAACCGGAGGGGCGGGGCTTCACTGGGATGGGCGGGGCTTCATTGGGGCCGTGGCCGTGCCCCCACAGGACCCACGGTACCTGGGGAGGGGCGGGGCTTAACCTGGGATGGGTGGGGCTTTACCTGGGATGGGCGGGGCTTCATCTGGAGGGGCGGGGCTTCATTGTGATGGGTGGGGCTTAAACGGGGGCGGGGCTTCACCTGGGGCGGGGCTTAACCAGGGGGCAGGGCTTCATTGGGATGGGCGGGGCTTCACCTAGAGAGGTGGGGCTTCATTGGTCTGCCCACGCCCCCCTCAGCACCTGCAGGGCCGGCAGGTGAGGCACCCGTTCACCGGGGCCCTGCTGCCCGTGGTGAGCGACCCCAGCGTGCAGCCCCAGCTGGGAACCGGTGAGCAACTGGGATAAACTGGGAGGGACTGGGATGGACTGGGAGGAGGGACTGGGAGGGGATTGGAGGGACTGGGAGGGGATTGGGAGGGAACTGGGATGGACTGGGATGGACTGGGAGGGGTTAAAGGGGGACTGGGAGGGGATTTGGGGATACTGGAAGGGGCTGGGAAGGACTGGGGTGACAACAGGTGACACAGGTGTGACACAGGTGACCCTGTCCCTGTCCCCAGGTGTGGTCAAGGTGACCCCCGGGCCCTGTGGGTGACACTGGGTGACAATAGGTGACAAGCAGGTGACAGTAGGTGATAGTAGGTGACACACAGGTGTGGCACAGGTGTGACACAGGTGTGACCCAGGTGTGTCCCTGTCCCCAGGTGCGGTGAAGGTGACCCCCGGGCACAGCCCCCAGACCTGTGGGTGACACTGGGTGACAATAGGTGACAGTAGGTGACAAACAGGTGACACAGGTGTGACACAGGTGTGACACAGGTGACACCCAGGTGTGTCCCTGTCCCCAGCTGCAGTCAAGGTGACCCCCGGGCACAGCCCCCAGGCCCTGTGGGTGACAATAGATGACAATAGCTCACAGATGGCAGACAGTAGGTGACACAGGTGACACACAGGTGTGACACAGGTGTGACACAGGTGTGACCCAGGTGTGTCCCTGTCCCCAGGTGCGGTCAAGGTGACCCCCGGGCACAGCCCCCAGGACCTGTGGGTGACAATAGATGACAATAACTCACAGATAGCAGACAGTAGATGACACAGGTGACACACAGGTGTGACACAGGTGACACCCAGGTGTGTCCCTGTCCCCAGGTGCAGTCAAGGTGACCCCCGGGCACAGCCCCCAGGCCCTGTGGGTGACAATAGGTGACAGTAGGTGACACACAGGTGACACAGGTGACACACAGGTGTGACCCAGGTGTGTCCCTGTCCCAGGTGCGGTGAAGGTGACCCCCGGGCACAGCCCCCAGGCCCTGTGGGTGACAGTAGCTGACAATAGGTGACAAACAGGTGACAATAGGTGACCCAGGTGTGACACAGGTGACACACAGGTGTGACCCAGGTGTGTCCCCGTCCCCAGGTGCGGTCAAGGTGACCCCCGGGCACAGCCCCCAGGCCCTGTGGGTGACAATAGATGACAATAACTCACAGATAGCAGACAGTAGGTGACACAGGTGTGACACAGGTGTGACACAGGTGTGACACAGGTGACACCCAGGTGTGTCCCTGTCCCCAGGTGCGGTCAAGGTGACCCCCGGGCACAGCCCCCAGGCCCTGTGGGTGACACTGGGTGACAATAGGTGACAAACAGGTGACAATAGGTGACACAGGTGTGACCCAGGTGTGACACAGGTGACACCCAGGTGTGTCCCCGTCCCCAGGTGCGGTGAAGGTGACCCCCGGGCAGAGTCCCCAGGCCCTGTGGGTGACAATAGATGACAATAGCTCACAGATGGCAGACAGTAGGTGACACAGGTGTGACACAGGTGACACCCAGGTGTGTCCCTGTCCCCAGGTGCAGTCAAGGTGACCCCCGGGCACAGCCCCCAGGACCTGGCCCTGGCCCGGGCCCACGCGCTGCCGCTGCTCTCGGTCATCGACGACGGCACCTTGTGTCCCCCGGGCGGGGGTGGCTGCGTGCAGCGGCCCGAAACGACCCCGAAAACGGCCCCAAACTGGCCCAACGCCCAAAAATGACCCCGAAAATGATCACAAAAATGACCCCAAATGGCCCCAAAAATGATCACAAAAATGATCCCAAACTGTCCCCAAATGGCCCCAAAAATGACCCCAAAAATGATCACAAAAATGACCCCAAACTGTCCCCAGAAATGACCCCAAAAATGACCCTAAAATGGCCCCAAATGGCCCCAAAAATGATTCCAAAAATGATCACAAAAATGACCCCAAATGGCCCCAAAAACGACCCCAAAAATGATCACAAAAATGTCCCCAAACTGTCCCCAAATGGCCCCAAAAAATGACCCCAAAGTGTCCCCAAATGTGTCCCCGATCCCCCCCAATGTCCCCAATCCCCTTAATGTCCTTCCAATGTCCCTTCATTGTCCCCAAATGTCCCCAATCTCCCCAATGTCCCCTCATTGTCCCCAATGTCCCCAATGTCCCCAATCTCCCCCAGTGTCCCCAATGTCCCCACTGTCCCCAATGTCCCCAATGTTCCCTCACTGTCCCCAATGTCCCCAATCCCCTCCAAATGTCCCCAATGTCCTCAATGTCCTCAATCCCCCAATCTCCCCAATGTCCCCCAATGTCCCCAAGCCCCCCAATGTCCCCTCAGTGTCCCCAGTGTCCCCAATGTCCCCAATCCCCCCAATGTCCCCAATATCTCCAATGTCCCCTCCCTGTCCCCAATGTCCCCTCAATGTCCCCAATCCCCCCAGTGTCCCCAATGTCCCCTCCCTGTCCCCAATGTCCCCAATCCCCCCCAAATGTCCTTGTTGTCCCCAAATGTCCCCAAGCCCCCCAATGTCCCCAGTGTCCCCTCCGTGTCCCCAAGCCCCCCAATGTCCCTTCACTGTCCCCAAGCCCCCCAGTGTCCCCTCAGTGTCCCCTCCGTGTCCCCTGTGTGTCCCCAGGGCGTGCCCAGGTTCGAGGCCCGCGCTCAGGTGGTGGCGGCGCTGGCACAGCGGGGGCTGCTCCGGGCGGTCACCGACCACGCCATGACCCTGCCCCTCTGCAGGTAACGCACCTGTGTCACCTGTGTCACCTGTGTCACCTCATTGTCACCAAAATACCCCCACGCCATGACCCTGCCCCTCTGCAGGTAACGCACCTGTGTCACCTGTGTCACCTCATTGTCACCTCAATGTCACCAAAATACCCCCACGCCATGACCCTGCCCCTCTGCAGGTAACGCACCTGTGTCACCTCATTGTCACCTCAGTGTCACCTCAGTGTCACCAAAATACCCCCACGCCATGGCCCTGCCCCTCTGCAGGTAACACAGGTGTCACCTCACCTGTCCCCAATGTCACCTCACCTGTCCTCAATGTCACCAAAATACCCCCACGCCATGACCCTGCCCCTCTGCAGGTAACGCACCTGTGTCACCTGTGTCACCTGTGTCACCTCAGTGTCACCAAAATACCCCCACGCCATGACCCTGCCCCTCTGCAGGTAACGCACCTGTGTCACCTCACCTGTCCCCAGTGTCACCTCAATGTCACCTCAGTGTCACCCCACGCCATGACCCTGCCCCTCTGCAGGTAACGCACCTGTGTCACCTGTGTCACCTCAATGTCACCAAAATACCCCCACGCCATGACCCTGCCCCTCTGCAGGTAACTCAGGTGTCACCTCACCTGTCCCCAATGTCACCTCACCTGTCCCCAGTGTCACCTCAATGTCACCTCAGTGTCACCCCACGCCATGGCCCTGCCCCTCTGCAGGTAACGCACCTGTGTCACCTGTGTCACCTCAATGTCACCTCATTGTCACCAAAATACCCCCACGCCATGACCCTGCCCCTCTGCAGGTAACCCACCTGTGTCACCTCACCTGTCCCCAATGTCACCTCACCTGTCCCCAATGTCACCTCACCTGTCCCCAGTGTCACCTCAATGTCACCAAAATACCCCCACGCCATGGCCCTGCCCCTGTGCAGGTAACGCACCTGTGTCACCTGTGTCACCTCATTGTCACCTCAATGTCACCCCACGCCATGGCCCTGCCCCTGTGCCGGTAACTCACCTGGTGCCACCTGTGTCACCTCATTGTCACCTCATTGTCACCCCACACCATGACCCTGCCCCTCTGCAGGTAACACACCTGTCCCCAGGTGTCCCCAGGTGTCTCTCAGGTGTCCCCTGTCCCCAGGTGTCCAAAGGTGTGTCCCCCAGCTGTCCCCAGGTATCCCCAGGTGTGCCCAGGTATCCCCAGGTGTGCCCAGGTGTCCCCAGGTGTCCCTCAGGTGTCCCCAGGTGTGTGCCCAGGTGTCCCTCAGGTGTCCCCAGGTGTCCCTCAGGTGTCCCCAGGTGTCCCTCAGGTGTGCCCAGGTGTCCCTCAGGTGTCCCCAGGTGTGTCCCCAGGTGTGTGCCCAGGTGTCCCTCAGGTGTCCCCAGGTGTCCCCAGGTGTGTCCCCAGGTGTCCCCAGGTGTGTCCCTCAGGTGTGTGCCCAGGTGTCCCTCAGGTGTCCCTCAGGTGTGTGCCCAGCTGTCCCCAGGTGTGTGCCCAGGTGTGCCCAGGTGTCTCTCAGGTGTCCCTCAGGTGTCCCCAGGTGTCTCAGGTGTCCCTCAGGTGTCCCTCAGGTGTCCCCAGGTGTGTGCCGAGGTGTGTCCCCAGGTGTGTCTCAGGTGTCCCTCAGGTGTCCCCAGGTGTCCCCAGATGTCCCTCAGGTGTCCCCAGGTGTGTGCCCAGGTGTCCCTCAGGTGTCCCCAGATGTCCCTCAGGTGTCCCCAGATGTCCCTCAGGTGTCCCCAGGTGTGTCCCTCAGGTGTCCCTCAGGTGTCCCCAGGTGTCCCCAGGTGTCCCCAGTGTGTCCCCAGGTGTCCCCAGATGTCCCTCAGGTGTCCCCAGGTGTGTGCCCAGCTGTCCCTCAGGTGTCCCCAGGTGTCCCCTCAGGTGTCCCCTGTCCCTGCAGCCGCTCCGGTGACGTCGTCGAGTTCCTGCTGAAGCGTCAGTGGTTCCTCACCTGCGGGGACATGGCCCGGGAGGCGCTGCAGGTGAGACTGGGGGGGGACACACCTGGGGACACACCTGGGGACACACCTGGGGACACACCTGGGGACATCTGGGGGAGGTGACACACCTGGGGACACACCTGGGGACATGGCCCGGGAGGCGCTGCAGGTGAGATGGGGACACACCTGGAGACACACCTGGGGGAGGTGACACACACCTGGGGACACACCTGGGGACACACCTGGGGACATCTGGGAACACACCTGGGGACACCTGGGATAGACCTGGGCACACCTGGGCACACCTGGGGACACCTGAGGGACATTGGGGACACCTGGGGACACACCTGGGGACACACCTGGGGGAGGTGACACACCTGGGGACATGGCCCGGGAAGCGCTGCAGGTGAGGGGGGGGGACACACCTGGGGGACCCTTTGGATGACATTTTGGGGGACATTTTGGGGGGAATTTGGGGCATTTTGGGGTCTCTCTCTCCCCCATGCAGGCGGTGGCGTCGGGGACATTTTGGGGGGACATTTTGGGGTGAATTTGGGACATTTCGGGGGGATATTTTGGGGTGAATTTGGGGCATTTTTGGGGGACATTTTGGGGGGGACATTTTGGGGTGAATTTGGGGCATTTTGGGGACATTTTGGGGTGAATTTGGGGCATTTTGGGGTCTCTCTCTCCCCTTTGCAGGCGGTGGAGTCGGGGACATTTTGGGGGCACATTTTGGGGGACATTTTGGGGTGAATTTGGGGCATTTTGGGGTGAATTTGGGACATTTTGGGGTGAATTTGGGGCATTTTGGGGTCTCTCTCTCTCCCCCGTGCAGGCGGTGCAGTCGGGGCGGCTCCGCCTGGTGCCCAAATTCCACGAGAAGAACTGGAAGCGCTGGATGGAGAGCGCGGGGTGAGGGGCGGGGCCTCAGGGGAGGGGCGGGGCCTCGGACAAGGGGGCGGGGCTAAAGGGGGGGCAGGGCCTCAGTTGTGGTAGGCGTGTCCCAAGTATTGTGGGCGGGGCCTCAGCTGTGGGAGGAGTCGTCTCGGGTGTGGTGGGCGGGGCCTCAGCTGTTGTGGGTGGGGCCTCAGGTTTGGGGGAGGAGTATCGGGTGTGGTGGGCGTGTCCCAGGTGTTGTGGGCGGGGCCTCAGCTGTTGTGGGTGGGGCCTCAGTTGTGGCGGGCGTGTCCCAAGTATTGTGGGCGGGGCCTCAGCTGCGGGAGGAGTGGTCTCGGGTGTGGTGGGCGGGGCCTCAGGTGTTGGGGCGGGGCCTCAGGTTTGGGGGAGGAGTCTCAGCGGGTGGGAGTGGTCTGTTGGGGGCGGGGTCTCAGTGTTGTGGGTGTGTCCCAGGTGTTGTGGGCGGGGTCTCAGTGTTGTGGGCGTGTCCCAGGTGTTGGGGGCGGGACCTCAGGATTAGTGGGCGTGTCCCAGGTATTGGGGGCGGGGTCTCACTGCAGTGGGCGTATCCCAGGTGTGAGGGGCGGGGTCTCAGGTGCAGTGGGCGTGTGCCAGGTGTGAGGGGTGGGGTCTCACTGCAGTGGGCGTGTCCCAGGTGTTGGGGGCGGGGTCTCACTGCAGTGGGCGTGTCCCAGGTGTGAGGGGCGGGGTCTCACTGCAGTGGGCGTGTCCCACCTGTAGTGGGCGGGGTCTCAGCTGTGGTGGGCGTGTCCCAGGTGCGGTGGGCGTGTCCTGGGTATTGTGGGCGTGCCCTACGTGTGGTGGGCGGGGTCTGAGGTGTTATGGGCGTGTCCCACCTGTAGTGAGTGGGGTCTCAGGTGTGATGGGCGTGTCCCCGGTACAATGGGCGTGTCCCAGCTGTGGTGGGCGTGTCCCAGGTGCGATGGGCGTGTCCCAGGTGCGGTGGGCGTGTCCCAGGTGTGATGGGCGTGTCCCCGGTACAATGGGCGTGTCCCAGCTGTGGTGGGCGTGTCCCAGGTATGATGGGCGTGTCCCAGGTATGATGGGCGTGTCCCAGGTATGATTGGCGTGTCCCAGGTATGATGGGCGTGTCCCCGGTACAATGGGCGTGTCCCAGCTGTGGTGGGCGTGTCCCTGGTGCGGTGGGCGTGTCCCACCTGTAGTGGGCGGCGTTTCAGGTGCGATGGGCGTGTCCCAGCTGTGATGGGCGTGTCCCAACTGTAGTGGGCGGGGGTCCCGGCCGCAGTGGGCGTGTCCCAGGTACGATGGGCGTGTCCCTTGAGTGATGGGCGTGTCCCACGATCGGTGGGCGTGTCCCCACCCTCCCTTTTCCCCTCCCCCCCCGCAGGGATTGGTGCCTGTCCCGCCAGCTCTGGTGGGGTCACCGCGTCCCCGCCTACCGGGTGTGCCCCGCCCCCGGCCCCGCTCCCGGCCCCGCCCCCGGCCCCGCCCCCGAGGAGGGGGAGGGGGAGGGGCGCTGGTTCGTGGGGCGCAGCGAGGCCGAGGCGCGGGCGGCGGCCGCGGGGGCCCTGGGCTGCAGCCCCCGCGAGCTGCACCTGCAGCAAGGTGAGATTTTTGGGCAGGGGGCCCCAAAAAAACTTGGGGGAAATTCTGATTTTTTGGGGATTTTTAAAAATTTTTTTAAATTTTTTTTTGGGGTTTTTTTGGGATTTTTGGGGGATTTATTTGGTTTTTTTGAGGTTATTTATTGTGAATTTTTCTCCCCCGGAGCAGCTGCACCTGCAGCAAGGTGAGATCTGGGCAGGGGGCCCCAAAAACATCCAGGGGGAAATTCTGATTTTTTGGGGGTTTTTTGGGGTTTTTTGCCGGATTTTTTTGGATTTTTTTAGGATTTTTTAGCATTTATTTCTGGTTTTTTGAGGTTATTTTTGAGTTTTAAATGTGAATTTTTCTCCCCCGGAGCAGCTGCACCTGCAGCAAGGTGAGACCCGGGGAGGGGGCCCCAAAAAAATCCGGGGGAAATTCTGATTTTTTGGGAATTTTTGGCGATTTTTTTGGGTTTTATTGGAATTTTGGGGGATTTTTTAGGTTTTTTTTTAGGGGGTTTATATGTGGATTTGATCCCCGGGAGCTGCACCTGCAGCAAGGTGAGATTTTTGGGGAGGGGTCCCCAAAAAAATTTGGGTGAAATTCTGATTTTTTGGGGATTTTTGGGGGGTTTTTTTGGGATTTTTTTCAGGATTTATTTGGGTTTTTTGAGGTTATTTTTGAGTTTTAAATGTGAATTTTTCTCCCCCGGGAGCTGCACCTGCAGCAAGGTGAGATTTTGGGGAGGGGTCCCCAAAAAAAATCCGGGGAAAATTCTGATTTTTTGGGAATACTTTTAGCTTTTTTTATTTAATTTTATTTGGGGTTTTTTGGGGGTTTTTTGGTTTTTTTGAGGTTGTTTATTGTGAATTTTTCTCCCCCGGAGCAGCTGCACCTGCAGCAAGGTGAGGTTTTGGGGAGGGGTCCCCAAAAAACATCCGGGGGGAAATTCTGATTTTTTGGGAATTTTTTTGGAGTTTTTTAGGGATTTTTTGGGATTTTTGGGATTTTTTTGGGGTTTTGGGGTTTTTTGGGGATTTTTGGGTTGGGTTTTTTTTTTTTTTGAATTTTTGGGGGATTTTTGGGGATTTTTTTAGAATTTTTGGGGTTTTTTGGGGGGGGGATTTTTGGGGTTTTTTTTTTGGGTTTAAATGTGACATTTGGTGACGTTTGGTGGCGTTTGGTGACGTTTGGGGACACCTCTGTCCCCAGACCCCGACGTTTTGGACACCTGGTTCTCCTCCGCCCTCTTCCCCTTCGCCGCCCTGGGCTGGCCCGAGCAGGTGAGAGCCCAAAATGTCCCCAAATGTCCCCAAAATGTCCCCAAAATGTCCCCTCAGTGTCCCCCAATGTCCCCTCAGCGTCCCCAATGTCCCTTCAATGTCCCCCCATTGTCCCAAATGTCCCCCCAACATCCCCAATGTCCCCAATGTCCCTTCAATGTCTTCTCAATGTCCCCAAAATGTCCCCAAAATGTCCCCTCAATGTCCCCAAAATGTCCCCTCAATGTCCCCAATGTCCCCAATGTCCGCTCAGTGTCCCAAATGTCCCCAAAATGTCCCCACTGTCCCCATTGTCCCAAATGTCCCCAAAATGTCCCCATTGTCCCCCCTGTCCCCAATCCCCCCAATGTCCCCTCAGTGTTCCCAATGTCCCAAAATGTCCCCAAAATATCCCCAATGTCCCCCCACTGTCCCCACTGTCCCCAATGTCCCCTCAGTGTCCCCTCAATGTCCCCAATGTCCCCTCAATGTCCCCTCAGTGTCCCCAATGTCCCCAAAATGTCCCCTCAATGTCCCCCAATGTCTTCAATGTCCCCAAATGTCCCCAATGTCTCTTCAATGTCCCCAATGTCCCCCCAAAATGTCCCCAATGTCCCCTCAGCGTCCCCAATGTTTTCTCAGTGTCCCCAACTGTCCTTCAATGTCTCCAATGTCCCCAATGTCCCCAAATGTCCCCAATGTCCCCTCAATGTCCCCTCAATGTCCCCAACGTCCCCTCAGTGTCCCCAATATCCCCAAAATGTCCCCACTGTCCCCAGTGTCCCCAATGTCCCCAAAATGTCCCCAAATGCCCTCAAAATGTCCCCAATGTCCCCAATGTCCTCAATGTCCCCTCCTTGTCCTGATGTCCCCAATGTCCCCAATGTGTCCCCCCAATGTCCCCCAATGTCCCAATGTCCCCCAATGTCCCAATGTCCCCAATGTCCCCAATCCTCCCAATGCCCCCCAATGTCCCCAGTGTCCCCAATCTCCCCATTGTCCCCAATCCCCCCCAGTGTCCCCACTGTCCCAAATGTCCCCAGTGTCCCCAATGTCCCCACTGTCCCCAATGTCCCCTCACTGTCCCCTCACTGTCCCCGCTGTCCCCCAGGGCCCCGATTTTGGCCGTTTTTACCCCAATTCGCTGCTGGTGACGGGCAGTGACCTCCTGTTCTTCTGGGTGGCCCGCATGGTCATGCTGGGCCAGCAGCTCACGGGCCAGCTGCCCTTCCGCCAGGTCGGTGTCCCCAAGGGTCCCCAGATGTCCCCAGATGTCCCAAAGTGTCCCCAAGGGTCCCCAGATGTCCCCAAGGGTCACCAAAAGTCCCAAAATCCCCAAATTCCCGAGGGTTTGGTCAAGTTTTGGGGTTCCTCGTTGGGTTTTGGGGTTTCTCGTTGGGTTCTTGGTGTCCCCAAGGGTCCCCAAGGGTCCCCAGATGTCCCTTGGGGGTCACCAAGTGTCCCCAAGGGTCCCCAAGGGTCACCAAAGGGTCACCAAGGGTCCCAAAATCCCCCAAATTCCTGAGGGTTTGGTCAAGTTTTGGGAATTTTTGTTGTGTTTTGGGGTTCTCGTTGGGTTTTGGGGTTTCTCCTTGGGTTCTTGGTGTCCCCAAATGTCCCCAAGGGTCCCCAAGGGTCACCAAGGGTCCCAAAATCCCCAAATTCCCGAGGGTTTGGTCAAGTTTTGGGGTTCCTTGTTGGGTTTTGGGGTTTCCCGTTGGGTTCTTGGTGTCCCCAAGTGTCCCCAGATGTCCCCTAGGGTCACCAAGTGTCCCCAAGGGTCCCAAAATTCCCCAAATTCCCGAGGGTTTGGTCAAGTTTTGGGATTTTTTGTTGGGTTTTGGGGTTCCTTGTTGGGTTTTGGGGTTTCTCGTTGGGTTCTTGGTGTCCCCAAATGTCCCCAAGGGTCCCCAGATGTCCCTTGGGGGTCACCAAGTGTCCCCAAGGGTCCCATAGGTCCCCAGATGTCCCCAAGGGTCCCAAAATCCCCCAAATTCCCGAGGGTTTGGTCAAGTTTTGGGATTTTTTGTTGTGTTTTGGGGTTCCTTGTTGGGTTTTGGGGTTCCTTGTTGGGTTTTGGGGTTTCTCGTTGGGTTCTTGGTGTCCCCAAATGTCCCCAAGGGTCCCCAGGTGTCCCCCAAATGTCCCCAAGGGTCCCCAGATGTCCCCAAAGGGTCCCCAAGGGTCACCAAAAGTCCCAAAATCCCCAAATTCCCGAGGGTTTGGTCAAGTTTTGGGGTTCCTCGTTGGGTTTTGGGGTTTCTCGTTGGGTTCTTGGTGTCCTCAATTGTCCCTAAGGGTTCCCAAGTGTCCCCAAGGGTCCCCAAGTGTCACCAGATGTCCCCAAATGTCCCCAAGGGTCACCAAAGGTCCCAAAGGATCCCAAAATTCCCCAAATTCCCGAGGGTTTGGTCAAGTTTTGGGGTTCCTTGTTGGGTTTTGGGGTTTCCCGTTGGGTTCTTGGTGTCCCCAAATGTCCCCAAGGTTCCCCAGATGTCCCTTGGGGGTCATCAAGTGTCCCCAAGGGTCCCAAAGGTCCCCAGATGTCCCCAAGGGTCCCAAAATCCCCCAAATTCCCGAGGGTTTGGTCAAGTTTTGGGATTTTTTGTTGTGTTTTGGGGTTCCTTGTTGGGTTTTGGGGTTTCTCGTTGGGTTCTTGGTGTCCCCCAAGGGTCCCCAGATGTCCCCAAAGGTGCCCAAGTGTCCCCAGGTGTCCCCAAGGGTCCCCAAGGGTCCCAAAATCCCCAAATTCCCGAGGGTTTGGTCAGGGTTTGGGGTTCCTTGTTGGGTTTTGGGGTTCCTTGTTGGGTTCTTGGTGTCCTCAGATGTCCCCAAGGGTCCCCAATCCCATTTTGGGGTCCCAATCCCATTTTCGGGGTCATTTTCCCCATTTTTGGGCTCCTTTTCCCCATTTTTGGTGTCCCCCAATCCCATTTTCGGGCTCCTTTTCCCATTTTGGGGTCCCAATCCCATTTTTGGGGTCCCCAATCCATTTTCGGCCTCCTTTTCCCCATTTTTGAGGTTGGTCCCCAATCCCATTTTTAGGCTCCCCATCCCCATTTTTTGGGTTCTTTTCCCCATTCTTGCGGTCCCCAATCCCATTTTCAGGGCAATTTTCTCCATTTTCGGGCTCCTTTTCCCCATTTTTGGGGTCATTTTCCCCATTTTTGGGGTCCCCAATCCCATTTTTAGGATCCCCATCCCCATTTTTTGGGTTCTTTTCCCCATTTTCGGGGTCCCCCATCCCCAGGTGTTGCTGCACTCGCTGGTCCGGGACCCCCAGGGCCGCAAGATGAGCAAATCCCTGGGGAACGTCATCGACCCCCGCGACGTCATCGGGGGCGCCACCCTGCAGGTACCCCAGCAACACCCAAAATATCCCAAACCCCACCCAAAATAAACCAAAATAACCCAAAATAAACCAAAACCCCAAAAATTCTGACCCCAGAAACCCCCTGAACCAAAAAAACCCAACCCAAAACCCACCCAAAATAACCCAAAACCCCAAAAATCCCGACCTCAAAAATCCCCCGACCCAAAAACACCCAAAATAACCCAAAACCCCAAAAATCCAACCCCAAAATCCCCAGAAACCCCTGACCCAAAACCACCAAAAACCCCACCCCAAAATAACCCAAAACCCCAAAAATCCCAACCCCAAAAAACCCAGAAACCACCGACCCAAAACCACCAAAAACCCCAAAAATCCCGACCCCAGAAATCCCCACCCCAAAATAACCCAAAACCCACCCAAAATAACCAAAACCCCAAAAATCCCAAACCCAGAAACCCCAAAAATCCCCACCCCAAAATAACCCAAAACCCCAAAAATCCCACCCCAAAAACCCCCACAAATCCCGACCCAAAACCACCAAAAACCCCAAAAATCCCGACCCCAAAAACCCCCACAAATCCTGACCCAAAATAACCCAAAACCCCACCCCAAAATAACCCAAAACCCCAAAAATCCTGACCCCAGAAGTCCTCTGACCCAAAATATCCCAAAACCCACCCAAAATAACCCAAAACCCCAAAAATCCCAACCCCAGAAACCCCAAAAATCCCCACCCCAAAATAACCGAAAACCCACCCAAAATAACCCAAAACTCCAAAAATCCCCACCCCAAAAACCCCCAGAAATCCTAACCCAAAACCACCAAAAACCCCACAAATCCTGACCCAAAAACCCAACCCCAAAACACCCAAAACCCCAAAAATCCCCACCCCAAAAACCCCCACAAATCCTGACCCAAAACCACCAAAAACCCCACCCCAAAATAACCCAAAACCCCAAAAATCCCCACCCCAAAAACCCCCACAAATCCCAACCCAAAACCACCAAAAACCCCACCCCAAAATAACCCAAAACCCCAAAAATCCCAAACCCAGAAACCCCAAAAATCCCCACCCCAAAATAACCCAAAACCCACCCAAAATAACCCAAAACCCCAAAAATCCCGACCCCAAAAACCCCAAAAATCCTGACCCAAAACCACCATAAACCCCACCCCAAAATAACCCAAAGCCCACCCAAAATAACCCAAAACCCCAAAAATCCCAACCCTAGAAATCCTCTGACCCAAAATAACCCAAAACTCCAAAAATCCCCACCCCAAAAACCCCCAGAAACCCCTTGAACCAAAAAAACCCAACCCAAAACCACCCAAAATAACCCAAAACCCCAAAAATCCCAACCCCAGAAACCCCAAAAATCCTGACCCAAAACCACCATAAACCCCACCCCAAAATAACCCAAAGCCCACCCAAAATAACCAAAACCCAAAAATCCCAACCCTAGAAATCCTCTGACCCAAAATAACCCAAAACCCCAAAAATCCCCACCCCAAAAACCCCCAGAAACCCCTTAAACCAAAAAAACCAACCCAAAACCACCCAAAATAACCCAAAACCCCAAAAATCCCGACCTCAAAAATCCCCAGAAATCCTGACCCAAAACCACCAAAAACCCCAAAAATCCCGACCCCAAAAACCCCCAGAAATCCTGACCCAAAATAACCCAAAACCCCACCCAAAATAACCCAAAACCCCAAAAATCCCAACCCAGAAATCCTCTGACCCAAAATAACCCAAAACCACCCAAAATAACCCAAAACCCCAAAAATCCCAACCCCAAAAACCCCAAAAATCCTGACCCAAAACCACCATGAACCCCACCCCAAAATAACCCAAAACTCCAAAAATCCCCACCCCAAGAACCCCAAAAATCCTGACCCAAAACCACCATAAACCCCACCCCAAAATAACCCAAAACCCCAAAAATCCCAACCCTAGAAATCCTCTGACCCAAAATAACCCAAAACTCCAAAAATCCCCACCCCAAAAACACCCAGAAACCCCTTGAACCAAAAAAACCCAACCAAAACCACCCAAAATAACCCAAAACCCAAAAATCCCGGCCCCAAAAACCCCCAGAAATCCTGACCCAAAACCACCAAAAACCCCACCCCAAAATAACCCAAAGCCCACCCAAAATAACCCAAAACCCCAAAAATCCCGGCCCCAAAAAACCCCAAAAATCCCAGACCCAAAAAACCCCAAAAAAAACTCCAAAAATTCCCAGGCCTGGGGCGATTTTGGGGTTTTGGGGATGATTTTGGGGCCATTTTGGGGTGATTTTTGGGGTGATTTTTGGGGGTGACTTTGGGGTGGTTTTGGGTTGATTTTGGAGCTGATTTTGGGGTGATCTGGAGGAAATTTTGGGGTGGCTTTGGGGGTCATTTTTGGGGTGGTTTTGGGGTCGTTTTTGGGGATGGTTTTGGGGTGATTCTGGGGTGATTTGGGGGAAATTTTGGGGTGGTTTTGGGGCCATTTTGGGGTGATTTTTAGGGTGGTTTTTAGGGTGATTTTGGGCTGGTTTGGGGGTGATTTTGGGGGTGATTTTAGGAATAATTTTGGGGATGTTTTTGGGGATAGTTTTGGGGTAATTTTGGGCTAATTTGGAGGTGATTTTGGGGTGATTTTGGGGAGTTTTGGGGGTGATTTTGGGGAGTTTTTGGGGTGATTTTCGACCAAGTTTTGGGGTAATTTTGGGGATTATTTTCGGGGTGGTTTTGGGGTGATTTTGGGGCTGATTTTGGGTTTTTTTTCCTCCCCCAGGAGCTGCAGGAGAAGCTCCAGAGCCGAACCCTGGACCCGCAGGAGCTGCGGGCGGCCCAGGAGGGGCAGGTGGGACCCCCAAAACCCCCCAGGACCCCCCAAAATCACCCTAAAATCACCCCAAAATTCCCTAAAATCACCCCAAAACGATCCCAAATCCCCAAAATCGTCCCCCAATTAACCATGAGGGCCCAAAATTCCCCAAAATTACCCCAAGTTCCCTTGAGACCCCGAATCCCCTAAAATTACCCCAAATTCCCCCCTAAAACCATCTGAACCCCCAAAAATTCCCCAAAATCCCCCCAAATTGCCCCAAAATCCCCCCAAAATTACCCCAAAATCACCCCCAAAATTACCCCACATTGCCCTGAGACCCCCAAAATGCTCCCCTAAATTACCCCAAAATTGGCCCCAAAATCCCTCTGAGGCCCCCCAAAAATCCCCCCAAATCCCTCTGGACCCCCAAAATCCCCCAAAAATCCCCCCCAAAATCCCCCTAAAATGACCCCAAATCCCCCCAAAAGTCCCCCCCAAAATCCCCCAAATCCCTCCGGACCCCCAAAAATCCCCCCAAATCTCCCCAGAATTGTCCCCAAAATCCCCCTAAAATGACCCCAAATCCCCCAAAAATCCCCCCCAAAATCCCCCCAAAAATCCCCCCAAAATCCTCCCGAAATTGCCCCAAAATCCCCCTAAAAATCTCCCCAAAATTGCCCCAAAATTGCCCCAAATCCCCCAAATTCACCCCAAAATGCCCCAAAATTGCCCCAAAATCGCCCCAAAATTGCCCCAAATCCCTCTGAGCCCCAAAATGCCCCAAATTCACCCCAAATTCCCCCCAGCGCCGTCAGTTCCCGCAGGGGATCCCCGAGTGCGGCGCCGACGCCCTGAGGCTGGCGCTGAGCAGCCACAACGCCCACGGTGAGACCCCCACCCAAATTAACCCCAAAATATCCCTGAGACCCCTCCCCAAATAACCCTGAACCCCAAAATCCCCAAAATCCACCCAGGAACCCCCAAAATCCCCCCTGGCGCTGAGCAGCCACAACGCCCACGGTGAGACCCCCACCCAAAATAACCCTGAGACCCCTCCCCAAATCACCCTGAACCCCAAAATCCACCCAGGGACCCCCAAAATCCCCCCAAAATCCCCCCAGGGACCCCCAAATCCCCCTGGCGCTGAGCAGCCACAACGCCCACGGTGAGACCCCCACCCAAAATAACCCTGAGACCCCTCCCCAAATACCCCTGAACCCCAAAATCCACCCTGGGACCCCCAAAATCCACCCAGGAACCCCCAAATCCCCCCAGGGACCCCCAAATCCCCCTGGCCCTGAGCAGCCACAACGCCCACTGTGAGACCCCCACCCAAATTAACCCTGAGACCCCTCCCCAAATCCCCCTGGACCCCTGTAGGGACCCCAAAATCCATCCAGGGACCCCCCAAAATCCCCCCAAAATCCACCCAGGGACCCCCAGATCCCCCTGGCGCTGAGCAGCCACAACGCCCACGGTGAGACCCCCACCCAAAATAACCCTGAGACCCCTCCCCAAATCATCCTAAATCCCCCTGAACCCCAAAATCCACCCAGGGACCCCCAAAAATCCCCCCAAAAATCCCCCAAAAATCCCCCCAAAATCCCCCTGGCGCTGAGCAGCCACAACGCCCACGGTGAGACCCCCACCCAAATTAACCCTGAGACCCCTCCCCAAATCACCCTGAACCCCAAAATCCCGCTGGGACCCCCAAAAATGCCCCCAAAATTCCACTGGGACCCCAAAATCCCATCCTGGGTGGTCTTGGGGGGTCCTGGGGGAGTCCCAAGGGGTCTTGGGGGGTCCTGGGAGGTTCTTGGGAGATTCTGGGGGGGTCCTGGGGGATTCTTGGGGGGTTTGGGGGGGGGTCCTGGAGGGTTCTGGAGGGTCCTGAGGGGTTTTGGGGGGCTCCTGGTGGGTTCTTGGTGGGGTTTGGGGGATTTTGGGGAGGTTCTGGAGGGTCCTGAGGGGGTCCTGGAGGGTTTTCGGGGGGTTCCTGAGGGGTTTTGGGGGTCCTGGAGTTTTTTGGGGTGGGTTTGGGGGGGATCCTAGAGAATTTTTGGGGGTAATTTGAGGGTTTTTGGGGGGGGGTCCTGAGGGGTTTTGGGGGGCTCCTGGTGGGTTCTTGGTGGGGTTTTTGGTGGTTTTTGGGTGATTTTGGGGTTCTGGGTGGTTTTTGGGGTTCTGGGGGGATCCTGAGGATTTGGGGGTTTTTTGGGGGGTTCCGGTGCCCCCCTTTGACCCCCAAATTTCCCCCCCCAGGCCCCGAGCTCCGTGTGGGCGTGGCCTCGGTGCTGGCCCAGCGCCGCTTCTGCAACAAAGTCTGGAACGCGCTGGGGTTCGTGCTGAGAGCCATCGAGGGGGACACCCCAAAACCCCCCGAGCAGGTAACGGGGACCCCAAAATACACACAAAAAAAAAATCACCCCAAAATACCCAAAAACATCCAAAAAACCCCAAAAAAACCAAAAAAAAACCACCCAAAAACCCCCCAGGAACGCGCTGGGGTTCGTGCTGAGGGCCATCGAGGGGGACACCCCAAAACCCCCCGAGCAGGTAAAGGGGGGACCCCAAAACCCTAAAATACCCAAAATACCAAAAAAACCAAAAAAAAAACCAAAAAAAACCACCCCAAAAACACCCCTGAAAACCCCCCCAGGAACGCGCTGGGGTTCGTGCTGAGAGCCATCGAGGGGGACACCCCAAAACCCCCCGAGCAGGTAAAGGGGACCCCAAAATACACACAAAAAAAAAAATCACCCCAAAATACCCAAAAACATCCAAAAAAACCCCAAAAAAACCAAAAAAAAACCACCCCAAAACCCCCCGAGGACGCGCTGGGGTTCGTGCTCAGGGCCATCGAGGGGGACACCCCAAAACCCCCCGAGCAGGTAACGGGGACCCCAAAATACACACAAAAAAAAAATCACCCCAAAATACCCAAAAATATCCAAAAAAACCCAAAAAAAAACACCCCAAAAACCCCAAAAACACCCCCCAAAACCCCCCCCAGGAACGCGCTGGGGTTCGTGCTCAGGGCCATCGAGGGGGACACCCCAAAACCCCCCGAGCAGGTAACCCCGGGGACCCCAAAATACCCAAAAAAAAAAATCACCGCAAAATACCCAAAAATATCCAAAGAAACCCAAAAAAAAACCAAAAAAAACCACCCCAAAAACCCCAAAAATATCCCAAAAACACCCCCCAAAACCCCCCGAGGACGCGCTGGGGTTCGTGCTGAGAGCCATCGAGGGGGACACCCCAAAACCCCCGAGCAGGTAACGGGGACCCCAAAATACCAAAAAAACCCAAAAAACAAAAAAAACCCAAAAAACAACAAAAAAAAACCGCTCCAAAAACCCCAAAAATATCGCAAAAACAACCCCTGAAAACCTCAGGGACCCCCCAAAACCCCCCGAGGAGGTAAAGGGGACCCCAAAATACCCAAAAATATCCCAAGAACACCCCCAGAAAACCCCAGGGACCCCAAAATACCCCAAAAATATCCCCTGAAAACCCCAGGGACCCCAAAAATATCCCCAAATAACCCAATTTTGTGGCTTTTTTCCCCAGATTTTCCTATTTTTCCATT
This sequence comes from Melospiza melodia melodia, assembly GCF_035770615.1. Taxonomy (NCBI): domain Eukaryota; kingdom Metazoa; phylum Chordata; class Aves; order Passeriformes; family Passerellidae; genus Melospiza; species Melospiza melodia. The sequence goes on from NW_026948512.1 coordinate 326,054, forward strand.
TTTCTCCCAAAATGACCCAAATTTCCCATTTTTCTCCCCAAATTTCCCATTTTTCTCCCCAAATTTCCCATTTTTTTCCCCAAATTTCCCATTTTTCTCCCCAAATTTCCCATTTTTCTCCCAATGACCCAAATTTCCCATTTGTTTCCCAAATTTCTCATTTTTCTCCCCGTTCCAGGTGTTTCCCGCGTCCCCCATGGAGCGCTGGCTGCTGTCCCAGCTCTGAGCCCCCTCCCCAATGACCCAAATTTCCCATTTTTCTCCCCAAATTTCCCAATTTTTTCCCCAAATTTCCCATTTTTCTCCCCAAATGACCCAAATTTCTGGTTTTTCTCCCCATTCCAGGTGTTTCCCGCATCCCCCATGGAGCGCTGGCTGCTGTCCCAGCTCTGAGCCCCCTCCCCAATGACCCAAATTTCCCATTTTTCTCCCCAAATTTCCCATTTTTCTCCCCAAAATGACCCAAATTTCCCATTTTTTTCCCCAAATTTCCCATTTTTCTCCCCAAGTGACCCAAATTTCTGGTTTTTCTCCCCGTTCCAGGTGTTTCCCGCGTCCCCCATGGAGCGCTGGCTGCTGTCCCAGCTCTGAGCCCCCTCCCCAATGACCCAAATTTCCCATTTTTTTCCCCAAATTTCCCTTTTTTCTCCCCAAATTTCCCAATTTTTTCCCCATATTTCCCATTTTTCTCCCCAAAATGACCCAAATTTCCCGTTTTTGCAGGTGTTTCCCGCGTCCCCCATGGAGCGCTGGCTGCTGTCCCGCCTGGCCGGGGCCGTGGCCGAGTGCTGGCGCCGCCTGGAGGCGCTGGAGGTTCACGGGGCCGTGGCCGCCGTGCAGAGCTTCTGGCTCAGGAGCTTCTGCGACGTCTACCTGGTATGGGAGCGCCCGAAAACGCCCCAAAATTACCCCAAAAATACACTAAAAATACATTAAAATACCCCAAAAAATGCACCAAAAAACCGCACAAAAATAACCAAAATTTACCCCAAAAATACCCCAAAAATAACCCAAAAATACATAAAAATACATTATAAATACCCCAAAAATAACCCAAAAATACATTAAAAATACCCCAAAGGTAAGCCAAAAAAATTACCCAAAAATACACCAAAAAAACCCACAAAAATAACAAAAAAATTACCCCAAAACCACCCCAAAAATACACCAAAAATACACAAAAAATAACCCAAAAAATTACCCAAAAAATCACCAAGAAAACCCACAAAAATAACCAAAAATTACCCCAAAAATACACAAAAAATACACCAAAAATACCCCAAAAATACATTAAAAATACCCCAAAAATTACCCCTAAAATTACCCTAAAAATTACCCCAAAAATACCCCAAAAATGCATCATAAATACCCCAAAAATAACCCGAAAAATTACCCAAAAAATACACCAAAAAAACCCCACAAAAATAACCAAAAATTACTCCAAAAATGCACAAAAAATGCACAAAAAATAAGCCAAAAAATACCCCAAAAATTACCCTTAAAATTACCCTAAAATTATCCCAAAAATACCCAAAAATTACCCAAAAATACCTCAAAAATTACCCCAAAAACACCCCAAAAATACCCGAAAACTCTCCCAAAATACCCGAAAACTCTCCCAAAAATGGACTCCCCAAAAAATGAGCCCCCCACATCCCATTCCCTGTCCCCATTTTGGGATTTCTGCTCTGATTCCAGGATTCCTCTCCTGATTTCAGCATTTCTGCCCCAATTTCACCATTTCTCACCCCAATTTTTGCATTTCCCTCCCCAGGAGGTGCCCAGGGCGTCCCTGCAGTCCCAATTTCAGGATTTCTCTCCCCATTTCGGGATTTCTCTCCCGACTTTGGTTTTTCTCTCCCCATTTTGCGATTCCTCTCCCAATTTCAGGATTTCAGTCCCAATTTCAGGATTTGTCTCCCAATTTCAGCATTTCTCACCCCAATTTCATCATCTTTCCCCCGAAGGGGTGCCCAAGGCGTCCCTGCAGTCCCCATTTTGGGATTTCTCTCCCAAAAATTACCCCCAAAAATTACCCCAAAAATACCCCAAAAATACCTCCAAGAATTACCCAAAAAATACCCAAAAATACCTCAAAAATACCCCAAAAATACCTCCAAAATACCCCAAAAACACCCCAAAAATAACCCAAAAATACCCCAAAAATTACCCAATTTGGTTTTTCTCTCTCCATTTTGGGATTTCTCTCCCAGTTTTGCCATTTGTCTCCCCATTTCAGGATTTCTCTCCCAATTTCACCATTTCAGCCCCGATTTCACCATTTCTCACCCCAATTTCTGCCTCTCCCCCCAGGAGGTGCCCAAGGCGTCCCTGCAGCGCCAATTTTGGGATTTCCCACCCCATTTCAGGATTTCAGCCCCAATTTCAGGATTTCAGTCCCGATTTCAGGATTTCAGTCCCAATTTCAGGATTTCAGTCCTGATTTCAGGATTTCTCTCCCCATTTCAGGATTCCTCTCCTGATTTCATGATTTCTCACCCCAATTTCTGCGTCTCCCCCCCAGGAGGTGGCCAAGGCGTCCCTGCAGTGCCAGTTTTGGGATTTCTCTCCCAATTTCACAATTTCAGTCCCGATTTCACAATTTCAGCCCCAATTTCACCATTTCTGACCCCAATTTCTGCCTCTCCCCCCCAGGAGGTGCCCAAGGCGTCCCTGCAGTCCCCATTTTACAACTTGTGTCCCCATTTTGCGATTCCTCTCCTGATTTCAGGATTTCTCTCCCAATTTCACCATTTCAGTCCCAATTTCACAATTTCTCACCCCAATCTCATCATTTCCCCCCCAGGAGGTGGCCAAGGCGTCCTACAGCGCCAATTTTGCGATTTCTCTCCCAACTTTGGTTTTTCTCTCCCCATTTCGGGATTTCAGTCCCAATTTTGGGATTTCTCTCCCCATTTCGGGATTCCTCTCCCGATTTTGCGATTTCTCTCCCGATTTCACCATTTCTCACCCCAATCTCATCATCTCCCCCCCCAGGAGGTGGCCAAGGTCTCCATTTTAGGATTTCTCTCCCCATTTCAGGATTTCAGTCCCAATTTCGGGATTCCTCTCCCGATTTTGCGATTCCTCTCCCGATTTCACCATTTCTCACCCCAATTTCTGCCTCTCTCTCCCCCCCCCAGGAGGTGGCCAAGGCGTCCCTGCAGCGCCCCGAGCTCCGCGCGGGCGCCCGGGCCACGCTGGCGGCCGGGGCCGAGCTGGGGCTGCGCCTCCTGGCGCCCTTCGCCCCCTTCGTGGCCGAGGAGCTCTGGCAGCGCCTGCCCCGCGCCCGCCCCGCGCCCCCCACGCTCTGCAGGGCGCCCTTCCCCCAGCCCCGCGCCCTGGTCAGCGCCGGGACGGGATTTTGGGGGGGGTTTGGGGGGTCTGGGGGGGGTTTGGGGGGTCTGAGGGGGGATTTGAGGGGAAATTGGGGGGTTTGGGGAGAAATTGGGGGGGTTTTGGGGGGTCTGGGGGCGTTTTGGGGGGGTTTTGGGGGTTTCGAGGGGGTTTTGGGGGGCACTGGGAGGGGTCTGGAGGGGATTTTGGGGGGAATTGGGGGGGGGTTTGGGGGGTCTGAGGGGGGATTTGAGGGGAAATTGGGGGGTTTTGGGGGGTCTGCAGGCTTTTAGGGGGCACTGGGAGGCACTGGGGAGCACTGGGAGGGGATTTTGGGGGGTCTGGGGGCTTTTAGGGGGGCACTGGGGATTACTTGGGGGGTCTGAGGGGCACTGGGAGGGGTCTGGAGGGGATTTTGGGGGAAATTGGGGGGGGTTTGGGGGGTCTGGGGGCGTTTTGAGGGGGTTTTGGGGGCACTGGGAGGGGTCTGGAGGGGATTTTGGGGGAAATTGGGGGGGGTTTGGGGGATCTGGGGGCGTTTTGGGGGGGTCTGAGGGGGGATTTGGGGGGTCTGAGGGGGGAATTGGGGGGTTTGGGGGGTCTGGGGGGGTTTTGGGGGGTCCGAGGGGGATTTGGGGGGAAATTGGGGGTTTTGAGGGGTCTGGGGGGTTTTGGGGTGTCTGGGGGCTTTTAGGGGGCACTGGGAGGCACTGGGAGCACTGGGAGGGGATTTTGGGGGGTCTGGGGGCTTTTAGGGGGGCACTGGGGATTATTTGGGGGGTCTGGGGGCACTGGGAGGGGTCTGGAGGGGATTTTGGGGGGAAATTGGGGGGTTTTGGGGGGAAATTGGGGGGGTTTTGGGGGGTCTGAGGTGGGCTTTGGGGGGTTTTGGGTTCACCTTGGGGGGTTTCTGGAGGGGTTTCTGCACTGGGGGGCACTGGGAGGGCACTGGAGGGGATTTTGGGGGAAATTGGGGGGGTTTTGGGGGGGAATTGGGGGGGTTTGGGAGGTCTGGGGGCTTTTAGGGGGCACTGGGAGGCGTCTGGAGGGGATTTTGGGGGAAATTGGGGGGGTTTGGGGGGCACTGGGGCCACTGGGAGGGGTCTGGAGGGGATTTTGGGGGAAATTGAGGGGGTTTGGGGGGAAATTGTGGGGGTTTAGGGGGATCTGGGGGCTTTTAGGGGGTACTGGGGATGATTTGGGGGCTCTGGGGGGCACTGGGAGGGGTCTGGAGGGGATTTTGGGGGTTTGGGGAGAATTGGGGGGGTTTTAGGGGGTCTCTGACGGGGGTCTGGGGGGCACTGGGAGGGGTTTGGGGGTCTGGGGGGCACTGGCAGGGGATTTTGGGGTGATTTCAGGGGGTCTGGGGGGTTTTGGGGGTCCAAGGGGGGGATTTGGGGGCTTTTGGGGGGGTTTTGGGTTCACCTTGGGGGGTTTCTGGAGGGGTTTCTGCACTGGGAGGGGATTTTGGGGGGTCTGGGGGTGTTTTGGGGGTCTGAGGGGGGATTTGGGGGCAGTTTTGGGGGGTCTGAGGGCTTTTAGGGGGGTCTGAGGGGGATTTGGGGGTGGTTTGGGGATGTTTTGGGGGTCTGAGGGGGGATTTGGGGGGGTTTTGGGGGGTTTTGGGTGCACTTTGGAGGGTTCTGGGTGGCTCTGGGGGGATTTGGGGGGTCCCAGGGGGTTTGGGGTGAGTTTGGGGGTTCCAGGGGGTTTTGGGCGGTTTTTGGGGTTCCTGGGTGGGTTTTTGGGTGGATTTTGGGGGGATTTGGGTGGTTTTTGGGTTCCTGGGTGGGTTTTTGGGGGGTTTTGGGTGGTTTTTGAGGTTCCTGGGTGGGTTTTTGGGTGGATTTTGGGGGGTTTTGGGTGCACCTTGGGAGGTTCACGACGGGTTTGCGGTGAGTTTGGGTGGTTTGGGGTGGTTTTTGAGGTTCCTGGGTGGGTTTTTGGGTGGATTTTGGGGGGATTTGGGCGGTTTTTGGGGTTCCTGGGTGGGTTTTTGGGTGGATTTTGGGGGATACGAGGGGTTTGGGGGTTCCCAGGGGAATTTTGTCGTTCCTGGGGAGGATTTTAGGGTGAGTTTGGGGATTCCAGGAGGAGTTTTGGGTGGTTTTTGGGGTTCCTGGAGGAGTTTTGGGTGGTTTTTTTTTGGGGTTCCTGGAGGAGTTTTGGGTGGTTTTTGGGGGTTCCTGGAGGAGTTTTGGGTGGTTTTTTTTGGGGTTCCTGGAGGAGTTTTGGATGGGTTTTTTTTTTGGGGGTTCTTGGAGGAGTTTCGGGTGGTTTTTTGGGGTTCCTGGAGGAGTTTTGGGTGGTTTTTGGGTTCCTGGAGGAGTTTTGGATGGGTTTTTTTTGGGGTTCCTGGAGGAGTTTTGGGTGGTTTTTTGGGGGTTCCTGGAGGAGTTTTGGGTGGTTTTTTGGGGTTCCTGGAGGAGTTTTGGGTGGTTTTTGGGGTTCCTGGAGGAGTTTTGGGTGGTTTTTTTTGGGGTTCCTGGAGGAGTTTTGGGTGCATTTTTGGGGGGTTCCTGGAGGAGTTTTGGGTGGGTTTTTTTTGGGTGTTTCTTTTGGGGATATTTGGTGGTTTTGGGGTTCCTGGGATGATTATTTGGGGTTCCCGGGGGTCTCACCCCCCATTTCCCCCTCCCCAGTCCCACTGGCGCTGCCCCGAGCTGGAGGCTCAGGTGTCGGCCATGCTGGAGCTGGTCCGGGCCGTGCGGGGGCTGCGCGAGAACTTCCGGGTCAGGGGGTCGGCCCCGACCCCCAGGTGAGACCCGGGTGGGGGAGGGGGAGACGGGGGTGCGGCTCCCAGCATGCACCGGGGCGGGAAAGGGGGGGTGGGGGGACTACAAATCCCAGCATGCTCTGGGGGAGACAAAATGGCCCGATCAGACATGGACTACAAATCCCAGCATGCTCTGGGGGAGACAAAATGGCCGATCAGATGTAAACTACAAATCCCAGCATGCTCTGGGGGAGACAAAATGGCTGATCAGGTATTAACTACAAATCCCAGCATGCTCTGGGGGAGACAAAATGGCCGATCAGACATGGACTACAAATCCCAGCATGCTCGGGAGGAGACAAAATGGCTGATCAGGTATAAACTACAAATCCCAGCATGCTCTGGGGGAGACAATATGGCCGATCAGATATGGACTACAAATCCCAGCATGATCTGGGGGAGACAATATGGCCAATCTGATATAAACTACAAATCCCAGCATGCTCTGGGGGAGACAAAATGGCTGATTGAACATGGACTACAAATCCCAGCATGCTTTGGGTGGAACGGAAATGGCTAATCAGATATAAACTACAAATCCCAGCATGCTCTGGGGGAGACAAAATGGCCGATCAGATGTAAACTACAAATCCCAGCATGCTCTGGGGGAGACAATATGGCTGATCAGGTATAAACTACAAATCCCAGCATGCTCTGGGGGAGACAAAATGGCTGATCAGACATGGACTACAAATCCCAGCATGCTCTGGGAGAGACAATATGGCCGATCAGATGTAAACTACAAATCCCAGCATGCTCTGGGGGAGACAATATGGCTGATCAGACATGGACTACAAATCCCAGCATGCTTTGGGTGGAACCAAAATGGCCGATCAGATATAAACTACAAATCCCAGCATGCTTTGGTGGAGACAAAGTGGCTGATTGAACATGGACTACAAATCCCAGCATGCCTTGGGAGGGCCAAGATGGCTGCCATGGGTGGGAACTACAATTCCCACCATGCTTTTGGTGACGACCATATCCCAGCATGCCCCTCCCTGCCCCAAGATGGCACCCCCCATGGTGGCAGCCATGTTGTGGGCGTGGTTTCCCCCCACAGTGCTGCTGCAGTGCCCGGAGCCGGCTCCTGATTGGCTGGAGCCGCTCGGCCCCGCCTTCCGGACGCTCTCAAGGGCGGGGCCTGTGGAGCTCCTCCCCCTGGGGGCGGAGCCTGGGCCGGGCTGGGCGGGGGCTCCCGCGGGTTCCGGAACCTTCGTTCACCTGCGGATCCAGGTGAGGGCGGGGCGGGGCCAGGGGCGGAGTTTGGGGGTCCTGGGGGGGTTTTGGGGCTCCCTCAGGGACATTCAGGGGGTCCCAGGGGGGTTTTGGGGGTTCTGGGCCTGTTTTGGGTGACATTTTGGGGGTCTCGGTGACATTTTGGGGTCCCTCAGTGACATTTTGGGGTCCCCTCAGGGCCGGGTGAATCCGGGTGGGTTTGGGGAGATTTTGGGGACGTTTTTGGGGGTCTCGGTGACATTTTGGGGACGTTTTTTGGGGGTCTCGGTGACATTTTGGAGTCCCTCAGTGACATTTTTGGGGTCCCAGAGGGGATTTTGGGGACGTTTTTGGGGGTCTCGGTGACATTTTTGGGGTCCCCCCAGGGCGCGGCCTCAAGGGGGCCCAGCAGCAGCGCCAGGTTCGTTAGCAGAGCTTTAATTAGCAGCGTTAATTAGGCCGAGGGGGGGGAGCGGCCTCATTAGCGCTGCCCTGATTAACGCTCATTAATATTCATTAATATTCATTAATATTGATTAATATTCATTAACCCCTCCCTCCCCAGGCCCCGAGAGGAGCTGGAGACCCCCAGGGACCCCCAAAGGGACCCCCAAAAACACCCAGGGACCCCCTCCCATCCTTTTTTAAATAATGAATTAAAATTTATTTATGCGATAAATAAAGTGGATAAAATGAAACGGCGTGGTGTGGGGTTGTTAGGAAATGAAATTCAATGAAATTGAATTAAATTAAATTAAAAATAATGCAAAGTGGAACAAAACAAAATACAACGTAATGAAATAAATAAAAAAAAATAATAAAAATAAATATGTGCATATAAATAAATAAGGTAAAATTACATATAAATGAGTTTTAAATATAAATAAAAATAAAAATTAAAAAATAAATAAAATAATGTAAAGTAAAATCAAGTAAAATAAAATAAAATAAAATAAAATAAAGTGGTCTGGGTTTATTAATAAATAAAGTAAAATAAAGTAGTCTAGGCTTATTAATAAATAAAATAAAATAAAGTAGTCTGGGTTTATTAATAAATAAAATAAATATTATTTATCAAATAAAATAAAATTATCTGGTTTTATTGGTAGATAAGATCAGATTTAGAAAATGAAACAAAGTAAAATAGTCTGGGTCTACAAATCAGTAAATGTTTATGAAATAAAATAAAGTAGTTGGGGTTTATAGTTAAATAAATTAGAATTTTTTTAATAAAAGTAAAATAAAGTAAAATAAAATAAAATAAAATAAAATAAAATATTCTGTTAATAAATTAATTAAAACTTATTTATGCAATAAAGGAAATTTAAATAACAGCAAAATAAAATAACGTAAAATAAAATAAAAAGAATTTAATGAGGTTGCCGTTTATGAGGTCGTGGCCTCCTTAAGGGGGCGGGGTTTGAGAAAGGGGGCGTGGTTTAAGAGGGGGCGTGGCCACCTCAGGCCCCGCCCCCTCGGGCTCGGAGCTGCCGAGACCCAAAAACCCAAATTGGGGTTGGGGAGCCCAGAACGGCCCCGGGGACAGCGGTGACACCTGCGGCCACCTCAGGTACCCCCGTGTCACCTCATTGTCACCTGTGTCACCTGTGTGTCATGTTATTGTCACCTGTGTGTCACCTGTGTCACCTGTGTGTCACCTCATTGTCACCTGTGTGTCATCTGTGTCACATCTGTGTGGACACCTGCGGCCACCTCAGGTACCCCCCCCCCCGTGTCACCTGTGTCACCTCATTGTCACCTGTGTCTCCTCATTGTCACCTGTGTGTCACCTGTGTGTCACCTGTGTCACCTCTGTGTCACCTGTGTCATGTTATTGTCATCTATGTGTCACCTGTGTCACTTGTGTGTCACTTACGTGTCACCTGTGTCAGTTGTGTCATCTCTGTGTCACCTGAGTGTCCCCCCCGTGATGTCCCCTGTGTCACCCTGTGTCACTTCTGTGTCACCTCTGTGTCACCTGAGTGTCCTCTCTGTGTCACCTGTGTGTCACCTAAGGCCACCTCAGGTACCCAAATGTCCTGAGTGTCCCCCGTGTGTCCCCCCCCCCCGGTGACATCTCTGTGTCACCTGTGTCCCTGAGTGTCCCCTGAGTGTCCCCTGTGTCCCCTCTGTCCCCCCCCGGTGACGTCCCCTGAGTGTCCCCTGTGTGTCCCCCCCGTGTCCCCCCCCCCGGTGACGTCCCCTGTGTCCCCCAGGTGTCCCCATGGCCGAGGGCGGCCCCTCCCCCCCCGATGTCCCCCCCGGGCAGGTGACAGAGCCGGGCCCCGCCCCCGCCTGGGCTGGCACCGGGGGTGGTGGCACCGGGGGTGGTGGCACCGTCACCGTCACCCCCTGGGCCGGCGGCATCACCATCACCGTCACCGCGGCGCCCCGCCCGCCAGGACAGCGGGGACGTCGGGGACATCGCTGAGGACAGCGGGGACACCAGAGGCACCGAGGACACTGGGGACACTGGGGACATTGGGGACATCGGGGACACCAAGGACACTGGGGACATTGGGGACATTGGGGACACCAAGAACCTCGGGGACACTGGGGACATCAAGAACCTTGGGGACATCGGGGACACTGGGGACACCAAGAACCTCGGGGACATTGGGGACACCAAGAACCTTGGGGGACACTGGGGACATCAAGAACCTTGGGGACATCAGGGACATTGGGGACACCAAGAACCTCGGGGACACTGGGGACACCGAGAACCTTGGGGACATTGGGGACATCAAGAACCTTGGGGACATCGGGGACATTGGGGACACCAAGAACCTCGGGGACATTGGGGACATCAAAGGCTTTGAGAATGTTGGGGACATCAAGAACATTGGGGAAATTGGGGACATTGGGGACATTGGGGACATCGGGGGGCATCAAAGGCACCGAGGAGATTGGGGACTTTGGGGACATCAAAGGCTTTGAGAACGTTGGGGACATCAAGAACCTCGGGGACATTGGGGACACTGGGGACATCAAAGGCACCAAGGACATTGGGGGCATCAAGAACCTTGGGGACATTGGGGACATCAAAAGCTTTGATAACGTTGGGGACATCAAGAGCCTCGGGGACATTGGGGACATCAAAGGCATTGAAGATATTGGGGGACATCAGGGACATTGGGGACATCAAGAGCATTGGGGACATCAAAGGCACCAAGGACACTGGGGACGTTGGGGACATCAAAGGTGTTGGGGACATCAAGAACCTTGGGGACATCGGGGACGTTGGGGCCATCAAAGATATTGGGGACACTGGGGACATCAAGAACCTCGGGGACGTGGAAAGCTTTGAGGATATTGGGGACCTTGGGGACATCAAAGGCACCGAGGACATTGGGGGACGTTGGGGACATTGGGGACTCCAAAGGCATCAAGGACATTGGGGACATCAAGAACCTTGGGGACATCAAGAACATTGGGGACATTGGGGACATCAAGAAACTTGGGGACTCCAAAGGGATCAAGGACATTGGGGACATCAAGAACATTGGGGACCTTGGGGACATCAAACATATTGGGGACACCAAAGGCATCGGGGACATTGGGGACATCAAGAACATTGGGGACATTGGGGACATCAGAGGCATTGGGGACATTGGGGACATCAAGAAACTTGGGGACATGGAGAACCTTGGAGATGTTGGGGACACTGGGGACAACAAAGGCATCGGGGACATCAAGAACCTTGGGGACACTGGGGACATTGAGGACATCAAAGATATTGGGGACATCAAAGACACTGAGGACATCGGGGACATCGGGGACATCAAGAACCTTGGGGACATTGGGGACATGAAAGACATTGGGGACGTTGGGGACATTGAGGACGTTGGGGACATTGGGGACATCACAGCCACCACGGATGGAGGACAGGGCGGTGTCCCCATCCTGTGTGACAAGGACATCGGGGACATCAAGAACCTTGGGGACATTGGGGGACATTGGGGACAGGGCTGTCACCATCCCTTGGGACATTTGGGACAGCGATGTCCCCACCCCTGGGGACACTGGGGACAGTGGGGACATTGGGACACTGGGGACACTGGGGACATTGTGGACAGGGACAGTGGGGACACTGGAGACATTGGGGACATCGGGGACATTGTGGACAGGGACATCGGGGACAGGGACGTCACTGTCCAGCTGGTCAGGGACCTTGGGGACAGCGATGTCACCACGCCAAGGGACATTGGGGACAGGAACAGGGGGGACAGGGACCTTGGGGACCTTGGGGACAGCGATGTCACCGCCCTGAGGGACATTCAGGGCTTTGGGGACAGCGGTGTCACCACCCTGAGGGACCCTGGGGACACTGGGGACGTTGGGGACATTGGGGACAGGCACCTTGGGGACATGGCTGTCACCACCCTGAGGGACACTGGGGACCTTGGTGACCTTGGGGACACGGCCGCCGTCCCCGCCCCGGGTGGCTTTGGTGGCTTTGGTGGCCCCGGTGGCCTTGGCTCAGTGGCTGTCGCCTGCCGGGCCGGTGGCATCACCATCACCGTGGTGGCCCCGCCCCCCGAGGAGGAGGAGGAGCCTCTCGATGATGACGTCATTGCCTATGAGGAGGAGGGCGGTGACGTCACGGAGGGGCGGGGCGGCCCCTCCCCTCCCCCCGCCGGTGACGTCACGGCCGAGGGCGACATCGCTTCCTGCGCGCCGGGAGGTGACGTCGCTGCTGATGTCACCGACGGCGATGACGTCACTTCCTCTGTGCCGGAGGAAGCTTTTTCTGGTGACGTCACCGCGCTCCATCCTGGGAGGGGCGTCGCCGATGATGTCATTGCCCCTGGGAGTGACGTCACCGGTGACGTCACTGCCCCCGGGTGTGACCTCATCGATGACATCGCAATCAGCCGTGACCTCACCGATGACGTCACCACCAAGAGCGACTCCCCGCAGGACCAGGATGACGTCACGGATGACGTCATCACCTTGCACGACCTCACTGATGACGTCATCGCCCCCGAGAGCGATGGCTCTGATGACGTCATCGAGCACGGCTACCCCGGTGACGTCATCGCCTGGGGTTACGTCACTGCCCCGCTCCCTGGGGGCGATGACGTCATTGATGACGTCGTCACCGTCCACCACGCCCCTCCCCTTCCTGGGGATGACATCATCGATGACGTCATCCCCGGCGGGCACATCCTCGATGACGTCATCCTCCGAGACGCCCTTCCCGATGACGTCACCGAGGACGACGATGACGTCACCTTCCCGTGCCTGGGCCCCCTGCCTGCCAATGACGTCATCACTGCCGATGACGTCACTTCCTCGCTGCTGGGTGACGTCACCGGCGACCTCGACGCCGCCTGGGATGATGACGTCACCGCCGATGACGTGACGGCCGACGATGACGTCACGCCCTTCCTGCCCTTGGACCGCCCACCGGGCCCTGACGACGACGACGATGTCACCGATGACATCACCAATGACGTCACCCAGGGGGCGGAGCGGCCTCTGCTCGGCTCCGCCCCCTCCGCTCGCCGCCATGATGTCGGCGATGACGTCAGCGATGACATCACCGAGGACACGCCCCCAAGGCGCCGGGCAGGTGAGGAGGGGGCGGGGTTTAAATTCGGGGGGGGCGGAGTTAAAATGCAGTGGGCGGGGTTTTGAACGCGGTGGGCGGAGTTTAAATGGGGTGGGCAGGGTTTAATTGCAGTGGGCGGGGCTATGAAGGGCAGTGGGCGTGTCCCAGTCCTGACCACGCCCCTTCGCCGTGGCCACGCCCCCAAAGTGCAGGACAGGCGTGAAGGGGCGGGGTTTAATCACAGTGGGCGGGGTTTAAGTGCGGTGGGCGGGGCTTTCGAGGGCAGTGGGCGTGTCCCAGTCCAGACCACGCCCCCAAGGTGCGGGACAGGCGCGAAGGGGGCGGGGTTTTAAACACAGTGGGCGGGGTTTAAATGCTGTGGGCGGGGTTCAAAAAGGGCCGCGGGCGAAATCCCGGCTCTGACCACGCCCCCTCGCCGTGGCCACGCCCCCCAGGCGCCCGCCCAGACCCCGCCCCCCGCGTGCCCCCTGCTCTTCCTGGGCCTCCTGTGCCTCCTGCTGGCGCTGCTGCTGCTGGCGGCCATCGCCGCGGTAAATAACGCACGGGGGGGGGGGGCAAATAACGCACGGGGGGGGCAAAAATTACCCCTGGGGGGCCAATTATGCACAGGGGGGTGATAATGCACAGGGGGGGGGCAAATAATGCACATGGGAGGGCAAATAATGGACGGGTGGGGGGAAATAACGCACGGGGGGGGCAAATAATGCACGGGGAGGGGAAATAACGCACGGGGAGGGGCGAAAATGTACCTAGGGGGCAAATAATGCACATGGGAGGGGCAAAATTATACACCTGGGGGAGGAAAATACACTGGGGGGGCAAATAACGCACATGGGGTGGGGAATAACGCACATGGGGGGGGGGCAAATAACGCACATGGGAGGGGGCAAATAACGCACATGGGGGGGCAAATAATGCACATGGAGGGGGGCAAATAACGCACATGGGGGGCAAATAACGCACATGGGGGGCAAATAACGCACATGGGGGGGGCAAATAACGCACATGGGGGGCAAATAACGCACATGGGGGGGCAAATAACGCACATGGAGGGGGGCAAATAATGCACATGGGGGGGCAAATAACACACATGGGGGGCAAATAATGCACATGGGAGGGGGGGGCAAATAACGCACATGGGGGGCAAATAACGCACATGGGAGGGGGGGGAAAATAACGCACATGGGGGGGGCAAATAATGCACATGGAGGGGGGCAAATAACGCACATGGGGGGGCAAATAACGCACATGGAGGGGGGCAAATAACGCACATGGGGGGGGAAATAACGCACATGGGGGGGAAAATAACGCACATGGGAGGGGGCAAATAACGCACATGGAGGGGGAAAATAACGCACATGGGAGGGGACAAATAACGCACATGGGGGGGCAAATAATGCACCGAGGAGGGCAAATAACGCACATGGGAGGGGGCAAATAACGCACATGGGGGGGCAAATAACGCACATGGGAGGGGGCAAATAACGCACATGGGGGGGCAAATAACGCACATGGGGGGCAAATAACACACATGGAGGGGGACAAATAACGCACATGGGGGGGCAAATAATGCACCGAGGAGGGCAAATAACGCACATGGAGGGGGCAAATAACGCACATGGGGGGGAAATAACGCACATGGGAGGGGGCAAATAACGCACATGGGGGGGCAAATAACGCACATGGGGGGGGGCAAATAACGCACATGGGGGGGGGCAAATAACGCACCTGGGGGGGAAATAACGCACATGGGAGGGGGGGCAAATAACGAACATGGGAGGGGGGGTAAATAATGCACAGGGAGGGGAAATAACGCACGGGGAGGGGCAAATAACGCACATGGGGGGGGGAAATAACGCACATGTGGGGGCAAATAACGCACATGGGGGGGGGTCTCGGATTTTTGGGGTGTCTGGGGGGAATCCTGGAGTTTTTGGGGGGGGGAGTTCCAGAATTTTGGGGGTCCCTGGGGGGGTCCTGACCCCTCCCCTTCGCCCCTCCCCCCCCCCCCCCCCCCCCAGGCCGTGCATTACGTCAAGGTTTTCATCATCAGCTCGGCCGCGCTGGCGGTGCCGCCCCCCGAGGCCTTCCCCGTGACCCCAAAAATGCCCCAAAATCACCCCAAAAACTCCGACAAATAAAATTCAATAATCCCAAATGTGTGCGAGTCTTTCTTGCGAACCCAAATTCTGCGAATTCATCCCAAAATCCCCCCCCAAAAATTCCAACAAATCTGATTGAGTGATCCTAAATTTCTCTGAGTTCTTTCTGTGACCCCAAATCCCCCAAAATCCCCCCAAAATTTCCAATAAATCTGATTTAATAATCCTAAATGTGTCTGAGTCCTTCTTGTGACCCCAAAATCCCCCCAAAATCCCCCAAATCCCCCCAAAATGCCCCAAAATCACCCCAAAATTCCAATAAATCAGATTTAAATAATCCTAAATGCGTCTGAGTCCTTCCTGTCACTCCAAAATCCCCAAAATTCCCCCCAAAATCCCCTCAAATCCTCCCAAAACAAACCCAGGACCTGTCCCCAGTGTCCCCAGTGTCCCCAATGTCCCCCCCAATGTCCCCAATGTCCCCAATGTCCCCTCAGTGTCCCCAATGTCCCCAATGTCCCCCAATGTCCCCCCAATTCCCCCAATATCCCCCCAATGTCCCCCAATGTCCCCCCAATGTCCCCAATGTCCCCCCAATGTCCCCCCACTGTCCCCAATGTCCCCAATGTCCCCCAATGTCCCCCCAATGTCCCCAATGTCCCCCCGTGTCCCCAAATGTCCCCAATCCCCCCAATGTCCCCCCAATGTCCCCAATGTCCCCAATGTCCCCAACCCCCCCTCAGGTGTCCCCAGCCCTTCCCGTGTCCCCTCCCCGCGGTGTCACCTTGGTGACAGCGGCCCCATTGTCCGCAGCCACTGCCCCTGACCGGGTGACAAGCCCGGGCCGTGTCCCCATTGTCCCCAAGGTGTCCCCAAGGTGTCCCCAAGGTGTCCCCAAGGCACCGGGGACAAGCCCGGACCGTGTCCCCAATGTCCCCAAGGTGGGGACAGGTCCGGATTCTGTCCCCAATGTCCCAAGTGTCCCCAAACCCCCCCAATGTCCCCAAATGTCCACCCATTGTCCCCGATGTCCCCAATGTCCCCAATGTCCCCCCAATGTCCCCAAATGTCCCCAATCCCTCTCAATGTCCCCAAATGTCCCCCCAATGTCCCCAATGTCCCCAAATGTCCCCAAACCCCCCCAATGTCCCCAATGTCCCCAAGGGTGGTGACAAGTCTGGGCTGTGTCCCCATTGTCCCCCAATGTCCCCAAGTGTCCCCAAACCCCCCAATGTCCCCAATGTCGCCTCAGTGTCCCCAATGTCTCCAAATGTCCCCTGAGTGTCCCCAAATGTCCCCAAATGTCCGAAGGGCGGGTGGTGACAAGCCCAGGACCTGTCCCTGAATGCCCCAAATGTCCCCAATGTCCCCAAATGTCCCCAAATGTCCCCAAGGTGGGGACAGGCCCCAACTCACCGTTGTCACCACCCGGGGACTGGGGGGAAATCGGAATTTGGGGGAATTTGGGGACATTTGGGGACATTGGGGACATTGGGAGGACATTGGGGACACTGGGGACCCTTGGGGACATTGGAGGGGTTTGGGGACATTTGGGGACATTGGGGACACTGGGGGGACATTGGGGACATTGGGGACACATTTTGGGGACATTGGGGACACATTTGGGGACATTGGGGACATTGGGTGGACATTTGGGGACATTGCAGGGTTTGGGGACCACATTGGGGACAATGGGGACACATTGGGGACATTGGGGGGACATTGGGGACATTGAGGGACCCTGAGGGACATTGGAGGGGTTTGGGGACATTTGGGGACATTGGGGGGCCTTGGGGACATTGAGGACAGGGGGAGTTGGGGACATTGGGGACAGATTGAGGACATTGGGGGGACATTGGGGACATTGAGAGGACATTGGGGACATTGGGGACACTGGGGACATAGGTGGCATTGGGGGACATTGGGGACACATTGGGACCCTGGGGGACATTTGAGGGGACACTGGGGACACATTGGTGACATTGGGGACATTGGGGACACATTGGGGACACTGGGGACACTGTGGACCGTCGTCCCCCCCTTGGTGGCAGCCCTGTCCCCTCCCCTGTCCCCGCCCAGGGCCCGTCCCTGTCCCCAAGGCATAAATTGGGGACATTGGGGGGGGGGGTGGTGGCAGCGCCATGGAGGTGACAACGGGGGACACCGACGGTGACACTGGGGACACTGCTGCTGCTGCTGCTGCTGCTGGGGGGTGAGGGGACAGTGGGGACAGTGGGGACATCGGGGGGGTTGGGGGGATTGGGGACAGTGGGGACAGTGGGGACATTGGGGACATGGGGGGACATTGGGGACATTGGGGACATTGGGGACATTGGGGGGACATTGGGGACATTGGGGGGGTTTTGGGGACGTTGGGGACAGTGGGGGGACATTGGGGACATTGGGGACATTGGGGACATTGGGGACATTGGGGGGACATTGGGGACATTGGGGACATTGGGGGGGACATTGGGGACATTGGGGACATTGGGACATGGGGGGACATTGGGGGACAGTGGGACATTGGGGACATTGGGGACATTGGGGGGACATTGGTGGACATTGAAGGGATTGAGTGGTGAGGGGACATTGGGGACAAGGGAAGGGTTTGGGGACATTGGTGACATCGGGGGCACATTGGGGGACATTGGGGACATTGGGGGAGAATGGGGGGACATTGGGGACATTGAGGGACAATGGAGACATTGGGGGGATTGGGGGGATTGGGGACATTGGGGACATTGGGGACATTGGGGACAATGGGGACAGCGAGGACATTGGGGACAGGGACAGCCACAATGTCCCCCCAAAGTCCTAAAATGTCCCCAATGTCCCCAATGTCCCCCATCCCCCAATGTCCCCAATGTCCCCTCATTGTCCCCACTGTCCCCACTGTCCCCAATCCCCCCAATGTCCCCAATGTCCCCTCATTGTCCCCACTGTCCCCAATGTCCCCCCATTGTCCCCAATGTCCCCAATGTCCCCTCTCTCTCTGTCCCCAGGCCCCGCCCAGCCCCTCCCTGTCCCCGAGCCTTGGGGGACAGGCGGTGACGTCGCTGCTGCAGGCGCTGGGGACACCTTGGGGACACCAAGGGACACCCTGGGGACAGCTGGGGACACCTCGGGGACATCAAGGGACACCTCAAGGACAGCCGGGACACCTCAGGGACACCAAGGGACACTTTGGGGACAGCTGGGGGACACCTCGAGGACAGGAGGGGACACCTCGGGGACAGCCGGGGGACACCTTGGGGACACCAAGGGACACCTCGGGGACAGCCGGGGACACCTCGGGGACAGCCGGGACACTTTGGGGACAGCCGGGGACACTTTGGGGACAAAGTCTGGGGACGTGGCTGCAGGGCTTGGGCACGTGGCTGCAGGGACACCCGGGGACGTCCCCAGGTGCCACCAAGGGGAGCTTGGGGACACCGGCGGGTCACCGAGGGTCCCCAAGGAGCGGCCGAGTGTCCCCGAGAGGAGGGGACGGCGACGGGGACACGGCCACAGGTGCCACCCCCGGGACAGGGGACAATGGGGACAATGGGGACAGGTCCCCCAGTGCCACCTCAGGTGCCACCCCTGCCTGTCCCAGGACAGGGGACAATGGGACCACGGCCACAGGTGCCACCCCCGGGACAGGGGACAATGGGGACAATGGGGACAATGGGGACAATGGGGACACGGCCACAGGTGCCACCCCCGGGACAGGGGACAATGGGGACAGGTCCCCAGGTGCCACCTCTGGGACAGGGGACAATGGGGACAATGGGGACACGTCCCCAAGTGCCACCTATGGGACAGGGGACAGGTCCCCAAGTGCCACCTATGGACAGGGGACAATGGGGACAATGGGGACACGGCCACAAGGAATGGGGACACGTCCCCAGGTGGCCACCTATGGGTCAGGGGACAAATGGGGACAATGGGGACAGGTCACCAAGTGCCACCTCAGGTGCCACCCCTGCCTGTCCCAGGACAGGGGACAATGGGGACGCGTCCCCAAGTGCCACCCCCAGGACAGGGGACAGGTCCCCAGGTGCCACCTATGGGACAGGGGACAATGGGGACAATGGGGACAATGGGGACAACGGGGACGCGTCCCCAGGGGTGGCACCCGAGGGCGGTGGCACCGCTCGGTGACATCGGGAGCCGCGGACACGTCCGGGGACAGCGAGGACAGCGCCAGCCACGGTGAGGGGGACACTGGGGACAGTGGGGGACACTGGGGACAGTGGGGGGATTGGGGACACTGGGGACATTGGGGACACTGGGGGGATTGGGGACATTGGGGGGACATTGGGGGAACATTGGGGACATTGGGGACACTGGGGGGACCTTGGGGACACTGGGGACAATGGGGGGGACATTGGGGGGGACCATTGGGGGGACATTGGGGACATTGGGGCACTGTCCCTTTCCGTGTCCCCTTTCCCAGCTTGGGGACATTCCGAGGAGCTGCGTCGGCCGCTGTAGGACCCGGAGGTGTCACCGCGTCATTGTCACCGTGTCACTGTCACCGCATCACGGTCACCGTGTCATTGTCACCGCGTCATTGTCACCGTGGCATTGTCACTGTGGCATTGTCACCGTCCCAATGTCCCCATTCCCATGTCCCCTCCCTGTCCCCAATGTCCCCAACTGTCCCCAATGTCCCCTGAGTGTCCCCAATGTCCCCAATGTCACCTGTGTGTCCCCAATGTCCCCAATGTCCCCTCCTTGTCCTGAA
>NW_026948513.1:0-47225 GCF_035770615.1 Melospiza melodia melodia
TCACGAGCTGCCCTGGATTTACTTCGTCAGCCTCGTCATCTTCGGCTCCTTCTTCGTGCTCAACCTCGTCCTGGGCGTGCTCAGCGGGTCAGCAATCCAAATGTGGGGTTTTGGGGGTTTTTTGGGGTTTTTTGGGGATTTTGGGGATTTTTTGGGCATTTTGGGGGATTTTTTGGGGGGATTTTTTGGGGATTTTTTGGGGATATTTTGGGATTTTGGGGGTTTTTTGGGGGGATTTTTTGGGGGTTTTTTTGGGATTTTTTTTGAGATTTTTTTGAGATTTTTTTGAGATTTTTGGGGGATTTTTTGGGGTTTTTTGGGGATTTTTTTGGGGGGATTTTTGGGGGTTTTTTTGGAATTTTTTGGGTTTTTTTTAGGGGGATTTTTGGGGGGATTTTTGGGGGGATTTTTGGGGGGGTTTTTGGGAGCTTTTTGGGGATTTTTGGGGGATTTTTTTTGAGATTTTTGGGGGATTTTTTGGGATTTTGGGGATTTTTTGGGGTTTTTGGGGAATTTTTGTTTTTTTTTTTTTATTTTTTGGGGATTTTTGGGGGGGATTTTTGGGAGCTTTTTGGGGGAACACATCTTGGGGGTTTTGGGGTTTTCTGGGGGTTTTTTGGGGGTTTTTGGGGATTTTTTTGGGATTTTTTGGGGATTTTTGGGGGATTTTTTTGAGATTTTTGGGGGATTTTGGGGGATTTTTTGGGGGGATTTTTTGAAATTTTTTTGAGTTTTTTGGGTGATCACACCATGGTGTTTTGGGGAATTTTGTGATTTTTTGGGGGGGATATTTGTGGGATTTTTTGTGATTTTTTGAGGGATTTTTGGGGGATCACACCTTGCCATTTTTGGGATATTTTTTTTGTTTTTGTGGGATTTTTGGGGGGGTTTTTTGTGGGATTTTTGGGGGTCACACCTTGCCGTTTTCGGGATATTTTTTTTTGTTTTTGTGGGATGTTTGGGGGGATTTTTTGTGGGATTTTGGGGTCACACCTTGCCATTTCCGGGGTCCCGCCTGTCCCCCTGCCCAGGGAGTTCTCCAAGGAGCGCGAGAAGGCCAAAGCCCGCGGAGATTTCCAGAAGCTGCGCGAGAAGCAGCAGCTGGAGGAGGACCTGAGGGGTTACATGGACTGGATCACCCAGGCCGAGCTCGAGGGCGAGGAGGAGGAGGGAGAGCACGACAAGCACCGTCAGTGGCGTTTGGGGGGGCGCTTTTGGGGCGAACCCCAAAATCCCGAGCGCCCCAAAATCTCCGTGGGTTTCGTTCTCCTCAGGTCTGACCGCGGAGGAGCTGATGGGGAAGAGGAAGCCGAGGCTGAAGTGGCTGCGGCACGCGAGTCACTCCACGGACACGCACGGTACCCTGGCACCCCAAAATATCCGGATTGGGGGACCCCAAAATACCCAAATTCACTGAGCCTGGGCACCCCGAAATATCCGGATTGGGGGACCCCAAAATACCCAAATTCACTGAGCCTGGGCACCCCGAAATATCCGGATTGGGGGACCCCAAAATGCCCAAATTCACTGAGCCTGGGCACCCCGAAATGTCCGGATTGGGGGACCCCAAAATACCCAAATTCACTGAGCCGGGGCACCCCAAATTCCCTGAACCCAGACACCCCAAATTCACTGAGCCTGGGCACCCCAAAACACGCAGATTGGGGTACCCGAAATCACCCAGATACGGGTACCCCAAATTCCTGAACCCAGACACCCCAAATTCACTGAGCCTGGGCACCCCAAATCCCCCAGATCGGGGTACCCCAAAGTCCCTGAACCCAGACTGGGGTACCCCAAATCCCCCAGACTGGGGCATCTCAAATTCACTGAGCCTGGGCACCCCAAAATCCCCAGAATGGGCACCCCAAAACACCCAGACTGGGGCACCCCAAATTCACTGAACCTGGGCACCCCAAAACACGCAGATTGGGGTACCCCAAATCACCCAGATAGGGGTACCCCAAATTCCCGAACCCAGAAATTCCAAATTCCCTGAGCCCAGACACCCCAAATTCACTGAACCTGGGCACCCCAAATCCCCCAGATCGGGGTACCCCAAAGTCCCTGAACCCAGACTGGGGCACCCAAATCTCCCAGACCTGGGCACCCCAAAACCCCCAGAATGGGCACCCCAAATTCACTGAGCCTGGGCACCCCAAATCCCCCAGACTGGGGCACCCCAAATTCACTGAATCTGGGCACCCCAAAACACGCAGATTGGGGTACCCCAAATCACCCAAATAGGGGTCCCCCAAATTCCTGAACCCAAAAATCCCAAATTCCCTGAGCCCAGACACCCCAAATTCACTGAATCTGGGCACCCCAAATCCCCCAGACTGGGGTACCCCAAATTCACTGAGCCTGGGCACCCCAAATCACCCAGATTGGGGTACCCCAAATTCCCGAACCCAAAAATCCCAAATTCCCTGAGCCCAGACACCCCAAATTCACTGAACCTGGGCACCCCAAATCCCCCAGACTGGGGCACCCCAAATTCACTGAGCCTGGGCACCCCAAAATCCCCAGAATGGGCACCCCAAAACACCCAGATTGGGGTACCCCAAATCACCCAGATACGGGTACCCCAAATTCCCTGAGCCCAGAAATCCCAAATTCCCTGAACCCAGACACCCCAAATTCCCTGGACCTGGGCACCCCAAATCCCCTGAACCCAGACCTGGGTACCCCAAAACTCCCTTAATGCAGACACCCCAAATTCCCTGGACCCAGAGCCCTCAACCCCCCCACGCCGGGTTCCCCAGTACCCTCCCAGTTTAACCAGTACCCCCCCCAGTCCCCCCCAGTTTAACCAGTACCCCCCCCAGTCCCCCCAGTTTAACCAGTCCCCCATTCCCAGTTCTCCCAGTTTACCCAGTCCCCCATTCCCAGTTCTCCTAGTTTACCCAGTCCCCCATTCCCAGTTCTCCCAGTTTACCCAGTCCCCCATTCCCAGTCCCTCCCAGTTCTCCCAGTTTATCCGGTTCCCTGTTCCCAGTTCTCCCAGTTTCCCCAGTCCCCGTTCCCAGTTCTCCCAGTCCCCGTTCCCAGTTCTCCCAGTTCTCCCAGTTCTCCCAGTTCTCCCAGTTCTCCCAGTTCTCCCAGTTCTCCCAGTTCTCCCAGTTCTCCCAGTTTCCCCATTCCCAGTTCTCCCAGTTTACCCAGTGCCCGTTCCCAGCGAGCCTCCCGGGCAGTGAAACCACCTCAGTGAACACCGAGACCGTGGGCGAGGAGGAGGCGCCGCCGACGGCCTGCGAGCAGTGCCTGTGAGACCCCCGGGACCCCTGAGAGACCCCCGGGACCCCGAGAGACCCCTGAGACCCCCGGGACACCCGAGAGACCCCTGGGACCCCCGGGACACCCGAGAGACCCCTGGGACCCCCGGGAGACCCCTGAGACCCCCGAGAGACCCCTGAGAGACCCCCGGGACCCCCGGGACAACCGAGAGACCCCCGGGAATCCTGAGAGACCCCCGAGAGACCCCCGGGACCCCCGGGACACCTGAGAGACCCCCGAGAGACCCCCGAGAGACCCGAGAGACCCCCGAGACCCCTGAGAGACCCCTGAGAGACCCCCGGGACCCCCGAGAGACCCCTGAGACCCCTGGGACCCCCGAGGGACCCCCCGGGACACCCGAGACACCCCCAGATCCCAGGGAGCGCCAAGAGACCCCCGGGACACCCCACAGACCCCCGGGACCCCCGACCCAAGGACCCCACGGGACCCCACGGGACCCCCAAGAGAGCCCCGAGAGACCCCCAGACCCCACAGACCCCCGGGACCACCCACAGACCCATGGGACCCCGGGACCACCGAGCCAGGGACCCCGAGAGACCCCAGGGACCCCCCACAGACCCCCGGGAACCTTCACAGACCCCCAGGACCCCCGAGAGACCCTCGAGAGACCCCCGGGACCCCCAGGACAGCCCCCAGACCCCGAGAGACCCTCGAGGGACCCCCGGGACACCCGAGAGACCTCCGGGACCCCCGGGACAGCCCCCAGACCCCTGAGACCCCCATGGACCCTGGAGAGAATCCATCAGACCCCCAGGACCCCCAACCCAGGGACACAGCCCAGACCCCCGAGAGACCCTCGAGAGACCCCCGGGACCCCCGGGACAGCCCCACAGACCCCCGAAAGACCCCTGGGACCCCCAGGACACATCCAGGACCCCCAGGACAGCCCCACAGACCCCCGGGACAATCCCCAGACCCCCGAGAGACCCTCGAGAAATCTCCGGGACCCCCGAGCCAGGGACACCCCACAGACCCCCGGTACACCCCCCAGACTCCAGGGACCCCCAAGAGACCCCCCCCCAGATCCCTGGAAGACCCCTACAGACCCCCAGGACCCCCGAGAGACCCCCAGGACACCCCACAGACCCCCGGGACACCCCACAGACCCCTGGGACCCCCAGACCCCCAGGATACCCCCAGACCCCTGACACTCCCCGGGACCCCCAAGAGACCCCTGAGAGAACCCCGGGATCCCTGGGACCCCCCCCGGATCCCTGGGACACCCCCAGACCCCCGGGACCCCCGAGACACCCCCAGACCCATGGGACACCCCCAGACTCATGGGACCCCTCAGAGACCCCGAGAGACCCCTGAGAGACCCCCGGGACCCCCCAAAATTCCATCCAGGACCCCAAAACCGACCCCAGCACCCCAATAAATCCCCCTGAGACCCCAAAACCGACCCCCAGAGCACCTCAAAGCCCCCTGAGACCCCTCCAGAGCCCCCCAAATTCCATCCAGGACCCCAAATCTGACCCTCAAAGCCCCCTGAGACCCCTCCAGAGCCCCAAGGGTCCCCCAAAATTCCCTCCAGGACCCCAAAACCGACCCCAGCACCCAAAAAAGCCCCCTGAGACCCCAAAACCGACCCCCAAAGCCTTCTGAGACCCCTCCAGAGCCCCACAGACCCCCCCCAAAATCCCCCTGAGACCCCAAAACCGACCCCCAAAGCACCTCAAAGCCCCCTGAGACCCCTCCAGAGTCCCCCCAAATTCCATCCAGGACCTCAAATCTGACCCTCAAACCCCTCTGAGACCCCTCCAGAGCCCCAAGGGTCCCCCAAAATCGACCCCAGCACCCCAATAAATCCCCCTGAGACCCCAAAACCGACCCCCAAAGCAGCCTCAAAGCCCCCTGAGACCCCTCCAGAGCCCCCCCAAATTCCCTCCAGGACCCCAAAACCGACCCCGGCACCCCAATAAAGCCCCCTGAGACCCCAAAACCGACCCCCAAAGCCCCCTGAGACCCCTCCATACCCCCGGGACCCCCCAAATTCCCTCCAGGACCCCAAAAATGACCCTCAAACCCCTCTGAGACCCCTCCAGAGCCCCACAGTTCCCCCAAAATTCCCTCCAGGACCCCAAAACCGACCCCGGCACCCCAAAAATTCCCCCCCATGGCTGAGGGAATCCCCCAAAATCCCCAAATTTTGGTGTAATTTTGGGGTAATTTCTGCTTTTTTTTTTTTTTTTTCTGTCTCCAGGGGCAAAATTACCAAGACAAAATTCTGGTGAGTGGGGAGAAAAATGGGGGGGAATGGGGAATGAATTTAGGGGGGGACCCCAAAACCTCCAAACCCATCCCAAATACGGGTTTGAAGGAAAAAATGGAAATATGGAAAAGGTTTTTATGGGAAAATGGAAATATGGAGAAGGTTTTAATGGGAAAAATGGAAATACGGAAAAGGTTTTTATGGGAAAAATGGAAATATGGAAAAGGTTTTTATGGGGAAAAATGGAAATACGGAAAAGGTTTTTATGGGAAAAATCGAAATACGGAAAAGGTTTTTATGGGAAAAATGGAAATATGGAAAAGGTTTTTATGGGAAAAATGGAAATACGGAAAAGGTTTTTATGGGAAAAATGGAAATACGGAAAAGGTTTTTATGGGAAAAATGGAAATATGGAAAAGGTTTTTATGGGAAAAATGGAGATACGGAAAAGGTTTTTATGGGAAAAATGGAAATACGGAAAAGGTTTTTATGGGAAAAATGGAAATATGGAAAAGGTTTTTATGGGAAAAATGGAAATATGGAAAAGGTTTTTATGGGAAAAATGGAAATATGAAAAAGGTTTTTATGGGAAAAATGGAAATACGGAAAAGGTTTTTATGGGAAAAATGGAAATACGGAAAAGTTTTTATGGGAAAAATGGAAATATGGAAAAGGTTTTTATGGGAAAAATGGAAATACGGAAAAGGTTTTTAATAAAATTTGGGGTTTAGGGAAAGGGTTTTATGGAAATATGGATTAAGGAAAGGTTTTTATGGAAATATGGGTTTAAGGAAAGGTTTTTATAAAAAATATGGGTTTAAGGAAAAGGATTTTACCCAAATTTGGGTTTGGGGGAAAGGTTTCAATGGCAATATGGGATTAAGTGAAAGGTTTTTAATGAAATTTGGGTTTAAGGAGAAGATTTTTATGGAAATACGGGTTTAAGGGAAAGGTTTTTTTATCAAAAAATGTGTTTAAGGGAAAGGTTTTTATGGAAATACGAGGTTAATGGAAAGATTTTTATGGAAATATCAGTTTAAGGAAAGGGTTTTACCAAAATTTAAGTAAAAGGTTTTTATGGAAAAATTGGATTAAGGGAAAGGTTTTTATGGAAATATGGGTTTAAAGGAAAGGTTTTTATGGAAATTTGGGTTTAAAGGAAAGATTTTTATGGAAAACATTTACCAAAGTTTTTTATGGAAAACGTTTACCAAACTATGGGTTTAAGGGAACGGTTTTTATGGGAATTTGGGTTTAAGGGAAAGGTTTTTACCCAAAAATGGGGTTAAAGGAAAAGGTTTTAACCCAAAAATGGGTAAAAAAAAAAAAAAAAAAAAAAAAAAAAAAAGATTTGTACTCATTGATCTCGCAAATCTCTTCTGGTTCTGTGTGACCCAAACCCCCCTCACCCCTCCTGTGTCACCGGGGCTGATTGTCGTGTCCCCCCCGTGTCCCCCCCGTGTCCCCCCCGTGTCCCCCCCGTGTCCCCCCCGTGTCCCCTTTGTCCCCCGTGTCCCCCGTGTCCCTTGCTGTCCCCCGTGTCCCCCCCCGTGTCCCCTGTCCTCTTGGTGTCCCTCGTGTCCCCCCCGTGTCCCCATTGTCCCCCGTGTCCCTCGCTGTCCCTCGCTGTCCCTCGGTGTCACCCCCGTGTCCCCGGTGTCCCTCGGTGTCCCCTGTGTCCCCAAACCCTCTCACTGTCCCCTGTCCCCCCCGTGTCCCCTTTGTCCCCCGTGTCCCTCGCTGTCCCCCATGTCCTCGTGTCCCCCATGTCCTCGTGTCCCCCCCGTGTTCCCTTTGTCCCCCGTGTCCCTCGGTGTCCCCGTGTCCCCTTTGTCTCCCTTTGTCCCCCGTGTCCCTCGGTGTCCCTCGGTGTCCCTGTGTCCCCTTTGTCTCCCTTTGTCCCCCGTGTCCCTCGGTGTCCCCGTGTCCCCTTTGTCTCCCTTTGTCCCCCGTGTCCCTCGCTGTCCCTCGGTGTCACCTGTGTCCCTCGGTGTCCCCTGTGTCCCCAAACCCTCTCACTGTCCCCTGTCCCCCCCGTGTCCCCTTTGTCCCCCGTGTCCCTTGCTGTCCCCCGTGTCCCCCCCGTGTCCCCTGTCCCCTTGGGGTCCCCCGTGTCCCTTTGTCCCCCGTGTCCCCGTGTCCTGGCTGTCCCCCGTGTCCCCATTGTCCCCCGTGTCCACCCCGTGTCCCCCCCGTGTCCCCGGTGTCCCTCGGTGTCCCCTTGTGTCCCCAAACCCTCTCACTGTCCCCTGTCCCCGCCGTGTCCCCATTGTCCTCCGTGTCCACCCCCGTGTCCCCCCCGTGTCCCCCCCCGTGTCCCCTTGGGGTCCCCCGTGTCCCTTGCTGTCCCCCGTGTCCCCTTTGTCCCCCGTGTCCCTCGGTGTCCCCGGTGTCCCCCTTGTGTCCCCCTTGTGTCCGTGTCCCCCCCGTGTCCCCATTGTCCCCCGTGTCCCCGCTGTCCCCCGTGTCCCCCCCTTTGTCCCCTTTGTCCCCCGTGTCCCCCCCGTGTCCCTCGCTGTCCCCTGTCCCCCCCGTGTCCCCTTTGTCCCCCTTTGTCCCTTGCTGTCCCCTTTGTTCCCCGTGTCCCCCCCGTGTCCCCTTTGTCCCCCGTGTCCCCTGTCCCCCCGGTGTCCCCCGTGTCCCCCCCGTGTCCCTTGCTGTCCCCTGTCCCCCCGTGTCCCCCCGTGTCCCGGGCCCGCAGCCGCCGCCTGCGCCGCCTGAACCGCCTGTGGCGGCGCCGCTGCCGCGCCGCGGTGAAATCCGTGTCCTTCTACTGGACCGTGCTGCTGCTCGTGTTCCTCAACACGCTCACCATCGCCTCCGAGCACCACGGGCAGCCGCCCTGGCTCACCGAGACGCAGGGTGGGCAAACTGGGGCTCCCCGGGGCACCCCGAGATCCCCCGGGGCACCCCGAAATCCTGCAGGGCACCCCGAATTCCTGCAGGGCACCCCAAACCCTCCGGTACCACCCGATACCCCCCAGGGCCCCTCGACACGCTCACCATCGCCTCCGAGCACCACGGGCAGCTGCCCTGGCTCACCGAGACGCAGGGTGGGCACCCCGACATCCCCCGGGGCACCCCAAAAATCCTTCAGTGCCCCCCAGTGCCTCCCAAACCCCCCAGGACACCGGGTATCCTACAGGGCACCCCGAAATCCTCCAGGACCCCCAGATATCATCCAGGGCACCCCGAGATCCCCTGGGGCACCCCGAAATCCTTCAGTGCCCCCCAGTGCCTCCCAAACCCCCCAGGACACCGGGTATCCTACAGGGCACCCCGGATATCATCCAGGGCACCCCGAATTCCTACAGGGCACCCCGAATTCCTGCAGGGCACCCGGACTATCATCCAGGGCACCCCGAGATCCCCTGGGGCACCCCAAAAATCCTTCAGTGCCCCCAGTGCCTCCCAAACCCCCCAGGACACCGGGTATCCTCCAGGGCACCCCGAAATCCTCCAGGACCCCTCGGATATCATCCAGGGCACCCCGAGATCCCCTGGGGCACCCCGAATTCCTGCAGGGCACCCCGAAATCCTTTGGTGCCACCCAATGCCTCCCAGTGCCTCCCAAACCCCCTGGGACACCCGGGTATCTTACAGGGCACCCCGGATATCATCCAGGGCACCCCGAATTCCTACAGGGCACCCCGGATATCATCCAGGGCACCCCAAAATCCTCCAGGACCCCCGGATATCATCCAGGGCACCCCGATATCATCCAGGGCACCTCGAATTCCTACAGGGCACCCCGGATATCATCCAGGGCACCCCGAAATCCTCCAGGGCACCCCGGATATCATCCAGGGCACCTCGAATTCCTTCAGGGCACCCCGAAATCCTCCAGGACCCCCGGATATCATCCAGGGCACCCCGAATTCCTCCAGGGCACTCCGAATTCCTACAGGGCACCCCGAAATCCTCCAGGACCCCTGGATATCATCCAGGGCACCCCGAATTCCTACAGGGCACCCGGACTATCATCCAGGGCACCCCGAAACCCTCCAAGGCACCCCAAAAATCCTTCAGTGCCCCCCCAATGCCTCCCAGTGCCTCCCAAAGCCCCTGGGACACCCGGGTATCCTCCAGGGCACCCCGAAATCCTCCAGGACCCCCGGATATCATCCAGGGCACCCCCAACACTTCCCAGTGCCTCTCAAACCTCCCCGTGCCCCCCCAAACCCCTCGGTATCCCCCCAAAACCCCTCAGGGCCCCCCAACATTCCCCAGTGCCCCCCCAACACCCTCCCTATGCCCCCCAAAACCCCTCAGTGCCCCCAACACCCTCCAGGGCACCCCAAAATCCTCCAGTGCCCCCCGACACTTCCCAGTGTCACCCAAGACCCCTCAGTACCCCCAAGACCCCCCCAGTGCCCCCCAAACATCACCCCCCGACACCCCTCAGTGCCCCCAACACCCTCCAGTGCCCCCCAAACATCACCCCCCGACACCCCCCAGTGCCCCCCAACATCTCCAGTGCCCCCCAACATCTCCCAGTGCCCCCCAAACATCACCCCCGACACCCCTCAGTGCCCCCGACACCCTCCAGTGCCCCCCAACACCCCCCAGTGCCCCCCAACACCTCCCAGTGCCCCCCAAACATCACCCCCCGACACCCCTCAGTGCCCCCAACACCCTCCAGTGCCCCCCAACATCTCCCAGTGCCCCCCAACATCTCCCAGTGCCCCCCAACACCCTCCAGTGCCCCCCAACATCTCCCAGTGCCCCCCAACACCCCCCAGTGCCCCCCAACATCTCCCAGTGCCCCCCAACACCCTCCAGTGCCCCCCAACATCTCCCAGTGCCCCCCAACATCTCCCAGTGCCGCCCGACACCTCCCCGTGCATCTCAAACTCCTCAACGCTTTCCAAAGCCCCCAGAGCCCCCAAGACCCCCCAGAGCCCCCCAACACCTCCTCCAGAGCCCGGGGGTCCCATCCCGCCCTCCGGGGGGTGACCCGGCTGTGTCCCCTCGGTGTCCCCATCACCCCCAGATCTCGGGGGTCTCATCCCACTCCCAGTGCCTTCCCGGGGGGTGACCCAGGTGTGTTCCTCCATCCAGAGCCCGGGGGTCCCATCCCGCCCTCCGGGGGTTGACCCGGCTGTGTCCCTCGGTGTCCCCATCACCCCCAGATCTCGGGGGTCCCATCCCGCCCTCCCGGGCTGTGACCCGGCTGTGTCCCCTCGGTGTCCCCATCACCCCCAGAGCCCGGGGGTCCCATCCCGCTCTCCCGGGGTGTGACCCGGCTGTGTCCCCAGAGCCCGGGGGTCCCATCCCACCCTCCCGGGGTGTGACCCGGCTGTGTCCCCGCTGTGTCCCCCCCAGCCTACGCCAACAAGGCGCTGCTGTCGCTCTTCGCGGCCGAGATGGTGCTGAAGCTCTACGCGCTGGGCCCCTCGTGTTACTTCGCGAGCTTCTTCAACCGCTTCGATTGCTTCGTGGTGTGCGGGGGCGTGCTGGAGACCGCGCTGGTGGAGCGGGGCGCCATGGAGCCGCTCGGCATCTCCGTGCTGCGCTGCGTGCGCCTGCTGCGCGTCTTCAAGGTCACCCGGTGAGGGGACAGGGTGGGGACAGAGTGGGGACAGGGCGGGGATGGAGCGGGGATGGAGTGGGGACAGGGTGGGGACAGAGTGGGGATGGAGCAGGGACAGAGTGGGGATGGAGCGGGGACAGAGTGGGGACAGCGCGGGGACAGAGTGGGGATGGAGTGGGGATGGAGCGGGGACAGCGCGGGGACAGGGTGGGGATGGAGCGGGGACAGAGTGGGGACAGGGTGGGGATGGAGCGGGGACAGCGCGGGGACAGAGTGGGGATGGAGCGGGGACAGAGTGGGGACAGGGTGGGGATGGCGTGGGGACAGGTCGGGACACACGGTGGGACACACCGACAGTGGGACATACTGACACCGGGACACACTGACACGGAGACAGCGTGAGGACACGTAGTGGGACACACCGACACCAGGACAGGGCGGGGACACACCGACAGTGGGACACACTGACACTGGGACAGCACGGGGACATGCTGCAGGACACACTGACAGTGGGACAGCATGGGGACATGCTGCAGGACACACTGACAGTGGGACACACTGACACCGGGACACATGACAGTGGGACATGCCGACAGCAGGACACGCTGACACTGGGACACTGCGGGGACAACGCGGGGACACATCAACAGTGGGACACACGGACAGTGGGACACACTGAGAGTGGGACACACGGACAGTGGGACACACGGACAGTGGGACACACCGACAGTGGGACACACCGACAGTGGGACACACCGACACTGGGACAGGGACACGTCAGTGCCACACACTGGGACACACCAATGGCAGTACACCCTGACACTGGGACACACTGACACCGGGACAGCGTGGGGACAGTGGGACACACTGACACTGGGACAGCACGGGGACAAGCAGCGGGACACACCAACAGTGGGACACCCCAAAACCAGGACAGCACGGGGACACACAGTGGGACATGACACACCGACACCAGGACACACTGACAGTGGGACACACCAACACTGGGACACACGGACACCGGGACACATCGACACCGGGACACACTGACACCAGGACACACCGACACTGGGACAGCACAGACACGCAGCATGTTGGCTCTGTACTGTCCATCCAGCCCTTCCCAGTGCTCCCAGTCCCTCCCAGTAACCCCAGTATCCCGCAGGCACTGGGCGTCCCTGAGCAATCTGGTCGGGTCCCTGCTGAACTCCATGAAATCCATTCATCCTTCCCAGTGCTCCCAGTCCATCCCAGTCCGTCCCAGTAACCCCAGTATCCCACAGGCACTGGGCGTCCCTGAGCAATCTGGTCGGTTCCCTGCTGAACTCCATGAAATCCATCGCCTCGCTGCTGCTGCTGCTCTTCCTCTTCATCATCATCTTCGCCCTGCTGGGCATGCAGCTCTTCGGGGGCCGCTTCAGCTTCGACGAGACGCAGACCAAGCGCAGCACCTTCGACACCTTCCCCAGGCGCTGCTCACCGTGTTCCAGGTACCCCGAAACCCCAGGGGGACCCCAAAACCTGGGGGAAACCCCAAAACGTGGAGGGAAACCCAAAACCTGGGGGGAACCTTTTGGGGTACCCCAAAACCTCAGGGAGACCCCAGCACCTCAGGGAAACCCCACAGGCCCTGCTCACGGTGTTGCAGGTACCCCAAAACCCGGGGGGACCCCAAAACCCGGGGGGGAACATTTTAGGGTACCCCAAAACCTGGGGGGAACCTTTTGGGGTACCCCAAAACCTCAGGGAGACCGCAGGCGCTGCTCACCGTCTTCCAGGTACCCCGAAACCCCAGGGGGACCCCAAAACCTGGGGAACCTTTAGGGGAATTTAGGGGAACCCCAAAACCTCAGGGAGAACCCCCCAGGCCCTGCTCACCGTGTTCCAGGTACCCCGAAAACGGGGGGACCCCAAAACCTCAGAGGAACCTTTTGGGTATCCCCCAAAACCTCAGGGGAACCCCACAGGCCCTGCTCACGGTGTTGAAGGTACCCCAAAACCCGGGGGGACCCCAAAACCCGGGGGGACCCCAAAACCCGGTGGGGAACATTTTAGGGTACCCCAAAACCTGGGGGGAACCTTTTGGGGTACCCTAAAACCTCAGGGAGACCCCACAGACCAAGCGCACGCAGCACCTTCGACCCCTTCCCGCAGGCGCTGCTCACGGTGTTCCAGGTACCCCGAAACCCCAGGGGGACCCCAAAACCTGGGGAACCTTTAGGGGAATTTAGGGGAGCCCCAAAACCTCAGGGAGACCCCAAAACCTTCAGGGTGTCCCTGAAATCCCAACGAAAACCGCAAAATGCAGAGGGGACCCCCAAAGCCAGGAGGAGACCCCAAAACCTGGGGGGAGCCTTTTGGGGAACCCCAAAACCTGGGGGGGACCTGGGATGGCACTGAGGTTTTGGGGTGCCCTGGTTTTTGGGTGTCACTGAGGTTTTTGGGGTGCAGATCCTGACGGGCGAGGACTGGAATGCGGTGATGTACGGTGGCACTGCAGTTTTGGAGTATAACTGAGGTTTTGGGGTGTCCCGGGTTTTGGGGGTGCCCAGTTTTGGGGTGTCATTGATGTTTTGGGGTGTCCCGGTTTTTGGGGTGTTACTGACAGGTCTCACTGAGGTTTTGGGGTGTCACTGAGGTTTTTGGGGTGCAGATCCCGACGGGCGAGGACTGGAACGCGGTGATGTACGGTGGCACTGAGGTTTTGGGGTGCCCGGTTTTTTAGGGTGTCCCGGTTTTTGGGGTGGTGCTGAGGTTTTGGGGTGTCCCCGTTTTTTGGGGTGCCCCATTTTTGGGGTGCAGATCCTGACGGGCGAGGACTGGAACGCCGTCATGTACGACGGCATCATGGCCTACGGCGGGCCCGTGTTCCCCGGGATGCTCGTCTGCGTTTACTTCGTCATCCTCTTCATCTGCGGCAACTGTGAGCGCAACTGGGGAAACTGGGAGCACTGGGAGCGACTGGGAGGGACTGGGAGCACTGGGAGGGACTGGGAGGGGGAACTGGCATGGACTGGGAGGGACTGGGAGCACTGGGAGGGACTGGGATGGACTGGGAGGGGAACTGGGATGGACTGGGAGGGACTGGGAGCACTGGGAGGGACTGGGAGGGACTGGGAGGGAACTGGGATGGACTGGGAGGGGGAACTGGGGGAACTGGGAGGGACTGGGAGGGACTGGGAGCACTGGGAGGGACTGGGAGGGACTGGGAGGGGAACTGGGATGGACTGGGAGGGACTGGGAGGGACTGGGAAATACTGGGACGATTCTGGGAGCATACTGGGAGGATACTGGGGGATACTGGGAGCACACTGGGAGCACTGGGAGGATACTGGGAGGGTGTTCGGGGACACTAGGGGATACTGGGGGGCACTGGGAGCATACTGGGAGGAAACTGGGAGCCTACTGGGAGATACTGGGAGGATACTGTGCGTTACTGGGAGCAGTGGGAGGGACTGGGGGCACTGGGATGGACTGGGGGTACTGGGATGGACTGGGAACTCTGGGAGCACTGTGGATACTGGGGGTACTGGGAGGATATTGGGGCATACTGGGGCATACTGGGCCATACTGGGAGCACTGGGAGCATACTGGGAGCACTGGGAGCATACTGGGAGCACACTGGGAGCACTGGGAGCACACTGGGAGCATACTGGGCCATACTGGGAGCACTGGTGCCCCTCCCCCCTCAGACATCCTCCTCAACGTCTTCCTGGCCATCGCCGTGGACAACCTGGCCGACGGTGACAACATCAACTCGGGGGGGGACAAAAAGTGAGACCCCTCCCCAACCCTGGGACCCCTGGGACCCCCGGGACCCCCGAGCAGGACCCCCGAGACCCCAGGGACCCCTGAGACCCCAGAAACCCCCGAGACCCCCGGGACCCCCGAGACCCCAGAAACCCCCGAGACCCCCGAGACCCCTTTTGGGGGGGTCCGACCCCCGGGACCCCCTGGACCCCCTTTTGGGGTGATGGGGAGGGGTCCCCCAATCCCCTGAGACCCCCGGGACCCTTTAGGGGTGATGAGGAGGGGTCCCCAATACTTGAGACCCCCGGGATCCCATTTGGGGGTGATGGGGAGGGGACCCCCAATCCCCTGAGACCCCCGGGACCCTTTTGGGGGTGATGGGGAGGGGTCCCCCCAATCCCTGGGACCCTTTTGGGGTGATGGGGAGGGGTCCCCACATCCCTTGAGACCCCCGCGATCCTTTTTGGGGTGATGGGGAGGGGTCCCCCCAATCCCTGGGATCACTTTTGGGGTGATGGGGAGGGGTCCCCACATCCCCCGAGACCCCCAGGTCCCCATTTGGGGAGATGGGGAGGGGTCCCCACATCCCCCGGGATCCCCATTTGGGGTGATGGGGAGGGGTCCCCAATACCTGAGACCCCCAGGTCCCCATTTGGGGGTGATGGGGAGGGGTCCCCAATCCCCTGGGACCCATTTTGGGGGGTCTGACCCCCAGGACCCCCGGGATCCCCTTTTTGGGGTGATGGGGAGGGGTCCCTAATCCCCTGGGACCCCTAGGACCCCCTTCTGGGGAGATGGGGAGGGGTCCCCCACATCCCCCGGGACCCCTGGGACCCCCTTTTGGGGGGTGCGACCCCCGGGCTGAGCCCCCCCTTTGTCCCCAAACGCAGGGACAAGGCCGGGGAGGAGGGGACGGGGACAGAGAGCCCGGAGGTGGCCGTGAAGGTGAGGGGGGGTCCGGGGTGACGGGGATTTGGGGGGGGTCCCGGGGGGACAGGGATTTGGGGGGGGTCCTGGGGGTGACAGGGATTTGGGGGGGTGACATTGATTAGGGGGGGTCCCGAGGGGTGACATTGATTTGGGGGGGGTCCCAGGGGGTGACATTGATTTGGGGGGGGTCCCGTGGGGGTGACAGGGATTTGGGGGGGTGCCGGGGGTGACATTGATTTGGGGGGGGGTCTCTGGGTGTGACATTGATTTGGGGGGTCCCGGGGGTGACAGTGACTGGGGGCTCCCAGGGGGTGACATTGATTTGGGGGGTCCTGGGGGTGACAGGGATTTGGGGGGGGGTCCCAGGGGGTGACATTGATTGGGGGGTCCCAGGGGGGGTGACATTGATTAGGGGGCGGTCTCTGGGGGTGACATTGATCTGGGGGGGGTGACAGTGACTGGGGGGTCCCAGGGGGTGACATTGATTTAGGGGGGTCTCTGGGGGTGACATTGATTTGGGGGGGTGACATTGATTTGGGGGGGGGTCCCGGGGTGACAGGGATTTGGGGGGGTCCCGGGGGGTGACATTGATTGGGGGAGGTGACATTGATTTGGGGGCGGTCCTGGGGGTGACATTGATTGGAGGGGGGTGACAGTGACTGCGGGGGGTCCTGGGGGGGGACATTGATTTGGGGGGGGGTCTCTGGGTGTGACATTGATTTGGGGGTCCCAGGGGGTGACATTGATTTGGGGGGGGGGTCCTGGGGGTGACAGGAATTTGGGGGGGGTCCCGAGGGGTGACATTGATTTGGGGGGGGTGACAGTGACTGGGGGGGGTCCTCACCCCCCTCCCCCTCCCCAGGTCGAGGGGGATCCGCAGGAGGAAGAGGAGGAGGAGGAGGAGGAAGAGGGGGAGGAAGGTGAGTGTGACCTGCATTGGGGACATTGGGGACACTGGGGACACTGGGGACATTGGGGACACTGGGGACATTGGGGACATTGGGGACACTGGGGACATTGGGGACACTGGGGACACTGGGGACATTGGGGACATTGGGGACACTGGGGACACTGGGGACATTGGGGACACTGGGGACACTGGGGACACTGGGGACATTGGGGACACTGGGGACATTGGGGACATTGGGGACACTGGGGACATTGGGGACACTGGGGACATTGGGGACACTGGGGACACTGGGGACATTGGGGACACTGGGGACACTGGGGACACTGGGGACACTGGGGACACTGGGGACATTGGGGACACTGGGGACATTGGGGACATTGGGGACACTGGGGACACTGGGGACACTGGGGACATTGGGGACATTGGGGACATTGGGGACACTGGGGACATTGGGGACACTGGGGGGTGGCCGTGCCTGGGGTGGGGGTCCCTGGGGTGGGACAATGGCGGGACACGGGGAGGTGACACGAGCGTCTCTAGAGGGGGGGATGTGACACGAGGGTCCCCAAAGGGGGAGGTGACACGGGGACACTGAAGGGGGAGATGTGACAGGGGGATGTGACACGGGGGTCCCTGGGGGGAGGGAGGGGACACGGGGGTCCTTAGGGAGGTGACAATGGCGGGACACGGGGGATGTGACACGGGGGTCCCCGCAGGTGACACGGGGACACTGAAGGGGAGGAAGTGACACGGGGAGGTGACACGGGGGTCCCTTTTAGGGGGGATGTGACACGGGGAGGTGACACGGGGGTCCCTTTTAGGGGGGATGTGACACGGGGAGGTGACACAAGTGACACGGGCGTCCCCGCAAGTGACGTGGGGGTCCCTGGGGAAGGGGAGGTGACACAGGTGACACGGGGAGGTGACACGGGGAGGTGACACAGGTGACATGGGTGTCCCCAGGGGGTAGATGTGACACAGGGAGGTGACACAGGTGACACGGGGGGGGAGGTGACACGGGTGACACGGGGAGGTGACACAGGTGACACGGGTGACACGGGTGTCCCCAGGGGGTAGATGTGACACAGGGAGGTGACACGGGTGACACGGGGGGGGAGGTGACATGGGTGACACGGGGAGGTGACACAGGTGACACGGGGAGGTGACACAGGTGACACGGGTGACACGGTGTCCCCGCAGGTGACACGGGGGGGGATGTGACACGGGTGACACGGGGAGGTGACACGGGTAACACGGTGTCCCCGCAGGTGACATGGGGGTCCCTGGGGCAAGGGAGGTGACACAGGTGACATGGGTGTCCCCACAGGTGACACGGGGAGGTGACACGGGTGACACAGGTGACACGGGGGGGGAGGTGACACGGGTGACACGGGTGACACGGGGAGGTGACACGGGTGACACGGGGAGGTGACATGGGGAGGTGACACAGGTGACACAGGTGACACGGGTGGCACGGGGGTCCCTGGGGAATGGGAGGTGACACAGGTGACACAGATGTCCCCCAGGGGTAGATGTGACACGGGTGGCACGGTGTCCCCGCAGGTGACGAGGAGCCCACGGGGGACAGGGACAGCCTGGGCAGGGCCCGCCTGGAGTCGCTGGAGGAGCCCCCCAAGACCAAAGTGACGCCGATCCCCGAGGGCAGCGCCTTCTTCGTGCTCAGCAGCACCAACCCGTGAGCCGGGGAACTGGGAGGGACTGGGGGGACTGGGAGGGACTGGGCAAACTGGGCACACTGGGCAGACTGGGCAAACTGGGAGGAACTGGGGGGGACTGGGATGGACTGGGGGGATTGGGATTGGAGACACAAACTGGGAGAACTGGGGGGACTGGGATGGACTGGGAGAACTGGGGGGACTGGGATGGACTGGGATGTACTGGGAGCACTGCACTGCAGTAACTGGGATGCACTGGGCTAACTGGTATGAACTGGGAGCACTGGGAACTGGGGGAACTGGGATGAACTGGGATGTACTGGGATGTACTGGGATGAACTGGGATGTACTGGGAGCACTAAGAGCACTGGGATGCACAGATGTAACTGGGATGAACTGGGATTGGAGACACAAACTGGGGTAACTGGGATGAACTGGAATGAACTGGTCTGTACTGGTCTGTACTGGTCCGAACTGGTCCGTACTGGTCCGTACTGGTCCATACTGGTCCGTACTGGTCCGTACTGGTCCATACTGGTCCATACTGCTCCGTACTGGTCCGTACTGGTTTATACTGGTCCGTACTGGTCCATACTGGTCCATACTGGTCCGTGCTGGCCCTGTCCCCAGGCTGCGGGTGAAGTGCCACGCGCTGATCAACCACCACATCTTCACCAACCTCATCCTCGTCTTCATCATCCTCAGCAGCATCTCCCTGGCGGCCGAGGACCCCGTGCGGGCCCACTCGCCCCGCAACCACGTACTGGGAACACTGGGAACACTGGGAGGGACTGGGAACCACGTACTGGGAACACTGGGCAAACTGGGAGCACTGGGAACCACGTACTGGGAACACTGGGCAAACTGGGAGCACTGGGAGGGACTGGGAACCACGTACTGGGAACACTGGGAGCACTGGGAGGGACTGGGAGGGACTGGGAGGGACTGGGAGGGACTGGGAACCACGTACTGGGAACACTGGGCAAACTGGGAGCACTGGGAGGGACTGGGAGGGACTGGGAACCACGTACTGGGAACACTGGGAGGGACTGGGAGGGACTGGGAACCACGTACTGGGAGCACTGGGAGGGACTG
Source organism: Melospiza melodia melodia (assembly GCF_035770615.1). Taxonomy (NCBI): domain Eukaryota; kingdom Metazoa; phylum Chordata; class Aves; order Passeriformes; family Passerellidae; genus Melospiza; species Melospiza melodia. The sequence continues at coordinate 19,404 of NW_026948513.1, forward strand.
GGAACCACGTACTGGGAACACTGGGAGGACTGGGAGGGACTGGGATGTTACTGGTGCCTTACTGGGAGCACTGGTGTGTAACTGGGAGCACTGGGATGTTACTGGGATGTTACTGGTGCCTTACTGGGAGCACTGGTGTGTTACTGGTGCCTTACTGGGAGCACTGGGATGTTACTGGGATGTTACTGGTGCCTTACTGGGAGCACTGGTGTGTTACTGGTGCCTTACTGGGAGCACTGGGATGTTACTGGGATGTTACTGGGATGTTACTGGGAGCACTGGGATGTTACTGGGATGTTACTGGGAGCACTGGTGTGTTACTGGGATGTTACTGGGATGTTACTGGGAGCACTGGGATGTTACTGGGAGCACTGGGAGCACTGGTGTGTTACTGGGATGTTACTGGTGTGTTACTGGTGCCTTACTGGGAGCACTGGTGTGTTACTGGGATGTTACTGGGATGTAACTGGTGTGTTACTGGTGTGTTACTGGGATGTTACTGGTGTGTTACTGGTGTTACTGGTGTGTTACTGGTGTGTTACTGGTGTGTTCCTGGTGTTACTGGTGTGTTACTGGGATGTAACTGGTGTGTTACTGGTGTGTTACTGGTGTTACTGGTGTGTTACTGGTGTGTTACTGGTGTGTTACTGGTGTGTTACTGGTGTGTTACTGGGATGTTACTGGTGTGTTACTGGTGTGTTACTGGTGTTACTGGTGTGTTACTGGTGTGTTACTGGGATGTTACTGGTGTGTTACTGGTGTGTTACTGGTGTGTTACTGGTGTGTTACTGGTGTGTTACTGGTGTTACTGGTGTGTTACTGGTGTGTTACTGGTGTTACTGGTGTGTTACTGGTGTTACTGGTGTGTTACTGGTGTGTTACTGGTGTGTTACTGGTGTGTTACTGGTGTTACTGGTGTGTTACTGGTGTGTTACTGGTGTGTTACTGGTGTTACTGGTGTGTTACTGGTGTGTTACTGGTGTGTTACTGGTGTTACTGGTGTGTTACTGGTGTGTTACTGGTGTGTTACTGGTGTGTTACTGGTGTTACTGGTGTGTTACTGGTGTGTTACTGGTGTTACTGGTGTGTTACTGGTGTTACTGGTGTGTTACTGGTGTGTTACTGGTGTGTTACTGGTGTGTTCCTGGTGTTACTGGTGTGTTACTGGGATGTAACTGGTGTGTTACTGGTGTGTTACTGGTGTTACTGGTGTGTTACTGGTGTGTTACTGGTGTGTTACTGGTGTGTTACTGGGATGTTACTGGTGTGTTACTGGTGTGTTACTGGTGTTACTGGTGTGTTACTGGTGTGTTACTGGGATGTTACTGGTGTGTTACTGGTGTGTTACTGGTGTGTTACTGGTGTGTTACTGGTGTGTTACTGGTGTTACTGGTGTGTTACTGGTGTGTTACTGGTGTTACTGGTGTGTTACTGGTGTTACTGGTGTGTTACTGGTGTGTTACTGGTGTGTTACTGGTGTGTTACTGGTGTTACTGGTGTGTTACTGGTGTGTTACTGGTGTGTTACTGGTGTTACTGGTGTGTTACTGGTGTGTTACTGGTGTGTTACTGGTGTTACTGGTGTGTTACTGGTGTGTTACTGGTGTTACTGGTGTGTTACTGGTGTGTTACTGGTGTTACTGGTGTGTTACTGGTGTTACTGGTGTGTTACTGGTGTGTTACTGGTGTGCTACTGGTGTTACTGGTGTGTTACTGGGATGTTACTGGTGTGTTACTGGTGCCTTACTGGGAGCACTGGTGTGTTACTGGTGTGTTACTGGTGTTACTGGTGTGTTACTGGTGTCCCCCCGTTTCCCCTCAGATTTTGGGCTACTTCGATTACGCCTTCACCTCCATCTTCACCGTGGAGATCCTGCTCAAGGTGCGGGGAGACCGGGGGGTTCGGGGTGCCTTGGGAGGTTTGGGGTCCCCGGGGGTTTTGGGGTCCCCGGGGGTTCGGGGTTCCCAGGGGTTTTGGGGTTCCTTGGGGTGTTTGGGGTTCCCAGGGTGATTTTTGGGGTGCCCAGGACGATTTTGGGGTGAATTCCCATGATTTTGGGGTGCCCCACAGATGATGGTGTTTGGGGGGTTCCCAGGATGGTTTTGGGGTGCCCAGGATGGTTTTTGGGGTGCCCAGGATGGTTTTGGGGTGGGTTTTTGGGGTTTTTGGGGTTCCCAGTGTGATTTTGGGGTCCCCCACAGATGATGGTGTTCGAGGGGTTCCCAGGATGGTTTTGGGGTTCCCAGTGTGATTTTGGGGTTCCCAGGATGGTTTCTGGCGTTCCCAGGATGGTTTTTGGGGTGCCCAGGATGGTTTTGGGGTGCCCAGGATGGTTTTGGGGTGGGTTTTTGGGGTTTTTGGGGTGCCCAGGGTGATTTTGGGGTCCCCCACAGATGATGGTGTTCGGGGGGTTCCCAGTATGATTTTGGGGTTCCCAGGATGATTTTGGGGTGGGTTTTTGGGGTTTTGGGGTTCCCAGGGTGATTTTGGGGTTCCCAGGATGGTTTTGGGGTGAGTTTTTGGGGTTTCTGGGGTTCCCAGGATGGTTTTGGGGTGGGTTTTTGGGGTTTTTGGGGTTCCCAGGATGATTTTGGGGTGCCCCACAGATGACGGTATTCGGGGGGTTCCCAGGATGGTTTCTTGGGTTCCCAGGATGGTTTTGGGGTGCCCAGGATGATTTTGGGGTTCCCAGGATGTTTTGGGGTGGGTTTTTGGGGTTTTTGGGGTTCGTTGGGGTGTTTGGGGTGCCCAGGATGGTTTTGGGGTGAATTCCCATGATTTTGGGGTGCCCCACAGATGACAGTGTTTGGGTGGTTCCCAAGATGGTTTTGGGGTTCCCAGGATGGTTTTGGGGTGGGTTTTTGGGGTTTTTGGGGTTCCCAGGGTGATTTTGGGGTGCCCAGGATGGTTTTGGGGTTGGTTTTTGGGGTTTTTGGGGTGCCCAGGGTGATTTTGGGGTTCCCAGGATGGTTTTGGGGTTGGTTTTTGGGGTTTTTGGGGTTCCCAGTGTGATTTTGGGGTCCCCCGCAGATGACGGTGTTCGGGGGGTTCCTGCACAAGGGCTCCTTCCTGCGGAACTGGTTCAACCTCCTGGACGTGCTGGTGGTCGGCGTGTCCCTCATCTCCTTCGGCATGCAGTGAGCAACTGGGCAAACTGGGAGCACTGGGAGCAACTGGGAATGCTGCTGGGGGCAACTGGGAGCACTGGGAGGGCACAGGGAACCTCACTGGGAGCACTGGGAGCGCTGCTGGGGACAACTGGGAGCAACTGGGAGCAACTGGGAATGCTGCTGGGGGCAACTGGGAGCACTGGGATGGTACAGGGAACCTCACTGGGAGCACTGGGAGGGTACAAGGAACCTCACTGGGAGCACTGGGAGCGCTGCTGGGGACAACTGGGAGCACTGGGGCCGTTACTGGTCTGTTACTGGGAGCACTGGGAGCCCTTACTGGGAGCACTGGTGTGTTACTGGTATGTTACTGGGAGCACTGGTGTGTTACTGGTGCATTACTGGTGCCTTACTGGGAGCACTGGTGCCTTACTGGGAGCACTGGGGTGTTACTGGGGGGTTACTGGTGTGTTACTGGTGCCTTACTGGGAGCACTGGTGCCTTACTGGGAGCACTGGGGTGTTACTGGGGGGTTACTGGTGTGTTACTGGTGCCTTACTGGGAGCACTGGTGCCTTACTGGGAGCACTGGGGTGTTACTGGGGGGTTACTGGTGTGTCACTGGTGCCTTACTGGGAGCACTGGGGTGTTACTGGGGGGTTACTGGTGTGTCACTGGTGCCTTACTGGGAGCACTGGGGTGCCTTACTGGGAGCACTGGGGTGTTACTGGGGGGTTACTGGTGTGTCACTGGTGCCTTACTGGGAGCACTGGGGTGTTACTAGGGGGTTACTGGTGTGTCACTGGTGCCTTACTGGGAGCACTGGTGCCTTACTGGGAGCACTGGGGTGTTACTGGGAGCACTGGTGTGTCACTGGTGTGTTACTGGTGCCTTACTGGGAGCACTGGGGTGTTACTGGGAGCACTGGGGTGTTACTGGGAGCACTGGGGTGTTACTGGTGCCTTACTGGGAGCACTGGTGCCTTACTGGGAGCACTGGTTCCCCCGGCAGCTCCAGCGCCATCTCGGTGGTGAAGATCCTGCGGGTGCTGCGGGTGCTGCGGCCCCTGAGAGCCATCAACAGGGCCAAGGGGCTCAAGGTGGGGACTGGGAGGGACTGGGAGGGAACTGGGAGGGACTGGGAGGGACTGGGATGGACTGGGAGGGACTGGGAGGGAACTGGGAGGGACTGGGAGGGAACTGGGAGGGACTGGGAGGGAACTGGGAGGGACTGGGATGGACTGGGAGGGAACTGGGAGGGACTGGGATGGACTGGGAGGGACTGGGAGGGAACTGGGAGGGACTGGGAGGGACTGGGATGGACTGGGATGGACTGGGAGGGAACTGGGAGGGACTGGGATGGACTGGGAGGGACTGGGATGGACTGGGAGGGAACTGGGAGGGACTGGGAGGGAACTGGGAGGGAACTGGGGTGGACTGGAAGGGACTGGGAGGGACTGGGAGGGAACTGGGAGGGACTGGGATGGACTGGGGGGGACTGGGATGGACTGGGATGGAACTGGGAGGGAACTGGGGTGGACTGGGAGGGACTGGGAGGGAACTGGGAGGGAACTGGGATGGACTGGGAGCTGTCCCTGGTAACACCCTGGTAACACCCCTGTCCATGCCCTGGTGACACTGTAGCTGTCCCTGTCCCCAGCACGTGGTGCAGTGCGTGTTCGTGGCCATGCCCTGGTGACACAGCTGTCCCTGGTGACATTGCTGTCCCTGTCCCTGGTGACACAGCTGTCCCCATCCCTGGTGACACTGCTGTCCCTGTCCCTGGTGACACTGCTGTCCCTGTCCCTGGTGACACAGCTGTCCCTGTCCCCGTTGTGTCCCCAGCATGTGGTGCAGTGCGTGTTCACGGCCATGCCCTGGTGACACAGCTGTCCCTGTCCCTGGTGACACTGCTGTCCCCATCCCTGGTGACACTGCTGTCCCTGTCCCTGGTGACACTGCTGTCCCTGTCCCTGGTGACACTGCTGTCCCTGGTGACACTGCTGTCCCCGTTGTGTCCCCAGCACGTGGTGCAGTGCATGTTCGTGGCCATGCCCTGGTGACACTGCTGTCCCTGATGACACTGGTGTCCCTGTCCCTGGTGACATTGTCCCTGTCCCCGTTGTGTCCCCAGCACGTGGTGCAGTGCGTGTTCGTGGCCATGCCCTGGTGACACTGCTGTCCCTGTCCCTTGTGACATTGTCCCTGTCCCCGTTGTGTCCCCAGCACGTGGTGCAGTGCGTGTTCGTGGCCATCCGCACCATCGGTAACATCATGATCGTCACCACGCTGCTGCAGTTCATGTTCGCCTGCATCGGGGTGCAGCTCTTCAAGGTGACCCTGCTGTCCCCAAACCCCCCTGAGGGGTCCCCAAACCCCACTGAGGGGTCCCCAAACCCCCCTGAGGGGTCCCCAAACCCCACTGAGGGGTCCCCAAACCCCACTGAGGGGTCCCCAACCCCCTCTGAGGGGTCCCCAAACCCCATTGAGGGGTCCCCAACCCCCTCTGAGGGGTCCCCAAACCCCATTGAGGGGTCCCCAAACCCCACTGAGGGGTCCCCAAACCCCATTGAGGGGTCCCCAAACCCCATTGAGGTGTCCCCAAACCCCACTGAGGTGTCCCCAAACCCCATTGAGGGGTCCCCAACCCCCTCTGAGGGGTCCCCAAACCCCCAGGGGCTGAGGGACCCCCCGATCCCCCCAGGGCAAGTTCTACAGCTGCACGGACGAGGCCAAGCACACGCCGGGAGAGTGCAAGTGAGCGCCGCCCCAAAACTGACCCTGCACCCCAAAAACAACCCCACACCCCAAAAAGACCTCACACCCCAAAAACGAATCCGTGCCCCGAAAACAACCCTGCACCCCAAAATGACCCTACACCCCCAAAACAAACCCGCACCCCAAAAACCACCCCACACCCCAAAAATGGCCCCACACCCAAAAACGACTCTGCGCCGCAAAAACCACCCCAAAAAAACAATCCCACCCCCCAAAAACCACCCTGCACCCTAAAAACAATCCCACACCCCGAAAACACCCCGTGCCCCAAAAATGACCCTGCACCCCAAACTGAGCCCTGCACCCCAAAAACCACGCCACTGTCCCCATGTCCCCACCCCAGGGGGACATTCCTGGTGTACAAGGATGGGGACGTGTCCCACCCCTCAGTGGTGGCAATGTCCCCGTGTCCCCACCCCAGGGGGACATTCCTGGTGTACAATGGTGTACATTCCTGGGTGGCAGTGTCCCCATGTCCCCACCCCAGGGGGACATTCCTGGTCTACAAGGACGGGGACGTGTCCCACCCCTCAGTGGTGGCAATGTCCCCATGTCCCCACCCCAGGGGGACATTCCTGGTGTACAAGGACGGGGACGTGTCCCACCCCTCAGTGGTGGCAATGTCCCCATGTCCCCACCCCAGGGGGACATTCCTGGTGTACAAGGACGGGGACGTGTCCCACCCCTCAGTGGTGGCAATGTCCCCATGTCCCCACCCCAGGGGGACATTCCTGGTGTACAAGGACGGGGACGTGTCCCCCCCTCAGTGGTGGCAATGTCCCCATGTCCCCACCCCAGGGGGACATTCCTGGTGTACAAGGACGGGGACGTGTCCCACCCCTCAGTGGTGGCAATGTCCCCGTGTCCCCACCCCAGGGGGACATTCCTGGTCTACAAGGACGGGGACGTGTCCCACCCCTCAGTGGTGGCAATGTCCCCATGTCCCCACCCCAGGGGGACATTCCTGGTGTACAAGGACGGGGACGTGTCCCACCCCTCGGTCCGGGAGCGCCTCTGGCTCAACAGCGACTTCAACTTCGACAACGTCCTGGCGGGGATGATGGCGCTGTTCACCGTGTCCACCTTCGAGGGGTGGCCCGCGTGAGTCCCCGGGGGTGGCCGGGCACGGGGACACTGCCACCCCCTTGGGGACACCCCCAGCACCGTGTGTCCCCCCACCCTGTCCCCAGGCTGCTGTACAAGGCCATCGACGCCAACGCTGAGAACCAGGGGCCCATCTACAACTACCGCGTGGAGATCTCCATCTTCTTCATCGTCTACATCATCGTCATCGCCTTCTTCATGATGAACATCTTCGTGGGCTTCGTCATCATCACCTTCCGCGCGCAGGGCGAGAGCGAGTACCGCAACTGCGAGCTGGACAAGAACCAGGTCTGGGGACAGGCTGGCCATGGTCCTGTGGTGTCCCCATGGCCCTGTGGTGTCCCCTTGGCTCTGTGGTGTCCCCTTGTCCTCATGGCCCTGTGGTGTCCTCATGACTCTGCAGTGTCCCCATGGCCCTGCTGTGTTCCCTTGGCTCTGCAGTGTCCCCTTATCTCCATGGCTCTGTGGTGTCCCCATGGTCCTGTGGTGTCCCCATGGCCCTGTGGTGTCCCTATGGCCCTGTGGTGTCCTCATACCCCTTGTGATGTCTCCTTGGCTCTACAGTGTTCCCTTGGCCCTGTGGTGTCCCCATGGCTCTGCAGCGTCCCCATGGACCTGTGGTGTCCCCTTGGCTCTGCAGTGTCCCCATGGACCTGTGGTGTCCCCATGGCTCTGCAGTGTCCCCATGGCTCTGCGATGTCCCCATGGCTCTACAGTGTTCCCTTGGCCCTGTGGTGTCCCCATGATCCTGTGGTGTCCCCATGGCCCTGCTGTGTTCCCTTGGCTCTGCAGTGTCCCCTTGTCTCCATGGCCCTGTGGTGTCCCCATGGCCCTGTGGTGTCCCCATGGCTCTGTGGTGTCCCCATGGCTCTGTGGTGTCCCCTTGTCCCCATGGCCTTGTGGTGCCCCCATGGTTCTGCAGTGTCCCCTTGTCTCTGTGATGTCCTCTTGTCTCCATTGTCCCGCTGTGTCCCCTTGGGTCTGCAGTGTCCCCACGGCTCTGCAGTGTCCCCATGTCCCTGCGCTGTCCCCATGGCCCTGTAGAGTCCCATGTACCTGTGCCATCTCCATGTTCCCACAGCAGCAGAGTGCAGGGACAGAGGGGTGGCAGTGTCCCCACGCTGTCCCCACGCTGTCCCCATGCTGTCCTCACCCTGTGCCTCACTGTCCCTCACTGTCCCCACGCTGTCCCCTCACTGTCCCCACGTTGTCCCCAGCACCAGTGCGTGGAGTACGCTCTGAAGGCGCAGCCACTGCGCCGTTACATCCCCAAGAACCGCACCCAGTACCACGTGTGGGCCGTGGTCATGGGGTGGCCGTGTCCCCACACTGTCTCCACACTGTCTCCATGCTGTCCCCACCCTGTCCCTCACTGTCCCCACGCTGTCCCCTCAGCACCAGTGCGTGAGTACGCTCTGAAGGCGCAGCCGCTGCGCCGTTACATCCCCAAGAACCGCACCCAGTACCACGTGTGGGCCCTGGTCATGGGGTGGCCGTGTCCCCACACTGTCCCCATGCTGTCCCCTCCCTGTGCCTCACTGTCCCCATGCTGTCCCCAGCGCCAGTGCGTGGAGTACGCTCTGAAGGCGCAGCCGCTGCGCCGCTACATCCCCAAGAACCGCACCCAGTACCGCGTGTGGGCCATGGTCAACTCCACGGCCTTCGAGTACATCATGTTCGTCCTCATCCTCCTCAACACCATCGCCCTGGCCGTGCAGGTGAGGGGGGGACACACCTGGGGGACACAGGGGACACGGAGGGGACAGTGCCAGACCCCCGCGTGTCCCCTCACAGCACTACGAGCAGTCCAAGCCCTTCAATTACGTGATGGACCTGCTCAACATGGTGTTCACGGGGCTCTTCACCGTGGAGATGGTGCTCAAGATCATCGCCTTCAAACCGCGGGTACGGCACAAGGGGGGTGGCAAGGGGGTGACACAAGAGGGGGTGACACAATGGGGTCCTCACCACCTCCCACCCCACCCCAGCATTACTTCTGCGATGCCTGGAACACCTTTGATGCCCTCATCGTGGTGGGCAGCGTGGTGGACATCGCCGTCACCGAGGTCAACGTGAGTCAACCTCCTTGTCCCTGCTGGTCTTGGGGGGGTTGGTGTTTTGGGGTGGGTCTGGATGTCTGGGTCTCCTCCTGGTCCATGTCCTCATGTCCATCTGTCTGTCTCCATCGTCTCTGTTATTTCCATCTCCATAATTTCCATCATCTCCATAATTTTCATCTCGATCATCTCCCTTCATCTCCATCACCTCCATCACCTCCATCATCTCCATCACCTCCATCATCTCCATCTCCATCACCTCCATCACCTCCATCATCTCCGTCATTTCAATTTCCATCATCTCCATAATTTGCATATCCATCATCTCCATCTGTCTCCATCATCTCCATCATTTTCATTGCCATCATCACCATCATCTCCATCATTTCCATCTCCATCATCTCCATCATTTCCACGATGTCATCTCCATCATCTCCATCTCCGTCATCTCCATCATCTCCATAATTTCAATCTCCATCATCTCCATCCATGGTCCCACCTGCCTCTCACAGAACGGGGGCCACGTTGGTGAGGTACGGGCAGCTGTCCCCACCTGGGGGCTTTTTTGGGGGGTCTGTTCAGGTATTTTTGGGGTTCCCCTGACGCCTGTCCCCGCAGAGCTCCGAGGACTCCTCCCGCATCTCCATCACCTTCTTCCGCCTCTTCCGCGTCATGCGCCTGGTCAAGCTGCTCTCCAAGGGCGAGGGCATCCGCACCTTGCTCTGGACCTTCGTCAAGTCCTTCCAGGTGGGGCGGGGGGCACCTGCGGGGGGACACGGGTGAGGGGGGACACGGAGGGGACACCCCCTGACCCTCTGAGCCCCGCTCTGTCCCCAGGCCCTGCCCTACGTCGCGCTGCTCATCGCCATGATCTTCTTCATCTATGCTGTCATTGGCATGCAGGTGAGGGACCTGGGGCAGGTGAGGGACCTGGGGCAGGTGAGGGACCTGGGGCAGGTGAGGGCTTTGGGGGCCAGTGAGGGGGTGTGGGGGCAGGTGAGGGGCTCTGGGGCAGGTGAGGGGCTCTGGGGCAGATGAGTGGGTCTGGGGCAGGTGAGGGGCTCTGGGGCAGGTGAGGGGTCTCTGGGCAGGTGAGGGGTTCTGGGGCAGGTGAAGGGGCTCTGGGGGCAGGTGAGGGGCTCTGAGGGCAGGTGAGGGGGGCTCTCGGGGCAGATGAGAGGTCCTGGGGCAGGTGAGGGGCTCTGGGGCAGGTGAGGGGTCTCTGGGCAGGTGAGGGGTGTGGGGAAGGGTCTCCTGTGAGCCCCCAGCCCCCTGTGTCCCCCGCAGACCTTCGGGAAGGTGGCGCTGCAGGACGGGACCCAGATCAACCGCAACAACAACTTCCAGACCTTCCCCCAGGCCGTGCTGCTGCTCTTCAGGTGGGGAGGGGGCTCTGAGGGGTCTGGGGGCTTCAAGGGGGCTCCTGGGGGGGTTCTGGGGGTGTTTGGGGGATTCTGAGGGGGTCTGGGGGGATTCTGGGGTGAAATGGGGGGTTCTGGGGGCTCTGAGGGGCTGCAGGAGTCTGCGGAGGTCTGGGGGGTTCTGGGAGGGTTCTAGAGGGGGTCTGGGGGGGTCTTGGGGGTTCTGGGGGGGTCTGGGGGCTTTGGGGGATCTGGGGGGTTCTGGGGTCTTTGGGGGATCTGGGGGTCTAGGGGGAGTCTGGGGGGGGGTCTAGAGGGTTTTGGGGGGCTTTGGGGCACGTGGGGTCTCTGGGCTTTCCATGGGACTTTGGAGCTTCCTCTCAGTGAATCGTGAAGGGGGTTACAGGTGTGTCACAGGGGTACAGATGTCCTGTGGGAGGGTACAGGTGTGTCACAGGGGTACAGGTGTGTCACAGGAGTACAGGTGTGTCACAGGAGTACAGGTGTGTCCCAGGTGTACAGGTGTGTCACAGGGGTGCAGGTGTGTCACAGGGGTACAGGTGTGTCCCAGGTGTACAGGTGTGTCACAGGGGTGCAGGTGTGTCACAGGGGTACAAGTGCGTCACAGGGGTACAGGTGTGCTGTGGCAGGGTACAGGTGTGTCCCATGGGAAGGTACAGGTGTGTCACAGGGGTGCAGGTGTGTCACAGGAGTACAGGTGTGTCACAGGGGTACAGATGTGCCAGGGGGGTACAGGTGTGTCCCAGGTGTGTCAGAGGGGTACAGGTGTGTCACAGGAGTACAGGTGTGTCACAGGGGTGCAGGTGTGTCACAGGGGTACAGGTGTGCCATGGGTGTACAGGTGTGTCACAGGGGTGCAGATGTGTCACAGGGGTGCAGATGTGTCACAGGTGTACAGGTGTGTCACAGGGGTGCAGGTGTGTCACAGGTGTACAGGTGTGTCACAGGTGTACAGGTGTGTCACAGGGGTGCAGGTGTGTCACAGGGGTACAGGTGTGCCATGGGTGTACAGGTGTGTCACAGGGGTACAGGTGTGTCACAGGGGTACAGGTGTGTCACAGGGGTACAGGTGTGTCCCAGGAGTACAGGTGTGTCACAGGAGTACAGGTGTGTCACAGGGGTACAGGTGTGTCACAGGAGTACAGGTGTGTCACAGGGGTACAGGTGTGCTGTGGCAGGGTACAGGTGTGTCACAGGGGTACAGGTGTGCCATGGGGGTACAGGTGTGTCACAGGGGTACAGGTGTGTCACAGGAGTACAGGTGTGTCACAGGGGTGCAGGTGTGTCACAGGGGTACAGGTGTGCCATGGGTGTACAGGTGTGTCCCAGGTGTACAGGTGTGCCATGGGGGTACAGGTGTGTCACAGGGGTACAGGTGTGTCACAGGGGTACAGGTGTGCTGTGGCAGGGTACAGGTGTGTCCCATGGGAAGGTACAGGTGTGTCACAGGAGTACAGGTGTGTCACAGGAGTACAGGTGTGTCACAGGGATACATGTGTGCTGTGGCAGGGTACAGGTGTGTCCCATGGGAAGGTACAGGTGTGTCCCAGGTGTACAGGTGTGTCACAGGTGTACAGGTGTGTCACAGGGATACATGTGTGCTGTGGCAGGGTACAGGTGTGTCACAGGGGTACAGGTGTGTCACAGGAGTACAGGTGTGTCACAGGGGTACAGGTGTGTCACAGGGGTACAGATGTCCTGTGGGAGGGTACAGGTGTGTCCCATGGGAAGGTACAGGTGTGTCACAGGGGTACAGGTGTCCTGTGGGAGGGAACAGGTGTGTCCCACGGGATTCAGGTGTACCACGGGGGAGGCGTGGCAGGAGATCATGCTGGCCAGCCTGGCCGGGCAAGGTACAGGTGTGTCCCATGAGGGTACAGGTGTGTCCTGTGAGAATACAGGTGTGCCATGGGGGTACAGGTGTGTACCTGGGGTTCAGGTGTGCCACGGGTGAGGCCTGGCAGGAGATCATGCTGGCCAGCCTGCCGGGCAAGGTACAGGTGTGTCCCATGAGGGTACAGGTGTGTCCTGTGAGAATACAGGTGTGCCATGGGGGTACAGGTGTGTACCTGGGGTTCAGGTGTGCCACGGGTGAGGCCTGGCAGGAGATCATGCTGGCCAGCCTGCCGGGCAAGGTACAGGTGTGTCCCATGAGGGTACAGGTGTGTCCTGTGAGAAAACAGGTGTGCCATGGGGGTACAGGTGTGTACCTGGGGTTCAGGTGTGCCACGGGTGAGGCCTGGCAGGAGATCATGCTGGCCAGCCTGCCAGGCAAGCGCTGCGACCCTGAGTCGGACGCGGGCCCGGGCGAGGAGTTCACCTGCGGCAGCAACTTCGCCATCGCCTACTTCATCAGCTTCTTCATGCTCTGCGCCTTCCTGGTGAGCCACGGGGCCCTGCCCCACTGCCCCACGCCCCTCACGCCCCCCAGGACCCCTGTGGGCATCCTGACCCCTCCTGGACTCCTCCCCAGATCATCAACCTGTTCGTGGCCGTCATCATGGACAACTTCGATTACCTGACACGCGACTGGTCCATCCTGGGCCCGCACCACCTGGATGAGTTCAAGCGTGTGTGGTCCGAGTACGACCCCGCAGCCAAGTGTGTGACTGTCCCCTTTGTCCCCAGCTGGGCGGGGCCAGGTGTGCTGGTCACCTGTGACCTGCTGTGTCCCCTCCCCTGCCCAGGGGTCGCATCAAGCACCTGGACGTGGTGACGCTGCTGCGGCGGATCCAGCCCCCGCTGGGATTTGGGAAGCTCTGCCCGCACCGTGTGGCCTGCAAGGTTTGAGTGTTGTCAATTCCTCCTTTTTCTTTTAATTACAGACTTGCAGCATTTCTAGAAGTGCATATTCAAATAAATTAACATTATGACATATTCATATATTTCAGTCAGAACCAAGAGTTATACAGATGTTCAGACAACATATTACAGTACAAATATATATCTATATTTGTGAGCGTTGGGTCAGTTTTGCACCTTTTCTCAATTTACAAAGTACTTATCTTCAAAATCTTTTATACTCATATTTAACAAACACTAATAGCTGCAATTGATGTATTTTACCAATAGTTTAGTATTCAAGTCCTTTTCCCCGAATCCAAGGGGTCGTCCCGAATCCATGGGGTCATGGAGTTTAGTCCCAAATCCACAGGGTCATATAATTAAATCCTTTTTCCCGAATCCACGGCGTCATATAGTCCTTTTTCCTGGATCACATCGGGGTCACCATTTGTCTTTTCCCTGAATCACGTCGGGGTCACCATGTGTTGTCTTTTTCCCCAAATCACATTGGGGTCACCATTTGTGTTCTTCCCCAAATCACGTCGGTATAACCATTTGTTGTCTTTTCCCCGAATCACGTCGGGGTCACCAATCTTTAGTAACTGGTTCAGCTGCAACTCTTCAGGGGATAACATTACATTCTACACCACCTTCATTTACCCACACCGTATCCCCCTGCATTTTGGGGTGTTTCTGGGGGGAATTTGGGGAGTCCCTGGGGGAACTTGGGGTGTTCCTGGGGAAGACCCACCCCGATTCACCCCTCTCTTGTCCCCTGCCCAGCGCCTGGTGGCCATGAACATGCCCCTCAACTCGGACGGCACCGTCACCTTCAACGCGACGCTCTTCGCTCTGGTCCGCACCTCCCTCAAGATCAAGACAGAAGGTGAGGGAGCTGGGAGGGGACAGGGGGACAGCAGGGGGTGACAAGGTGACAATCATGGCTGTGTGTCCCTCCCTTGTTCCTGTAGGGAACCTGGATGTGGCCAACAAGGAGCTTCGGGCTGTGGTGAAGAAGATCTGGAAGAGGACGAAGCCGAAGCTGCTGGACGAGGTCATCCCCCCGCCCGAGGGTGTGTGAGGGTCTGGGGGGGGGTCTGGGAGGGTTTGGGGGTTCTGGGGGGCTGGAGAAGCTGGAGGGGTGTGGGGGGATTTGGGGGGTTCTGGGGGGGGTCTGGAGAGGTGAGGGGGTCTGGGGGGATCTGGAGGGGTCTAAAGGGTTCTGGGGGGATCTGGGGGATACTGGGGGGCCATGGAGGGGGTTATGGGGGGGCCTGAGGGGTTTGGGTGGGGTTTGGAAGGGCTGGGGGAGCTGGGGGGCCTGGGGGTCTGGGTGGGCCTGGGGGGGGCTGGAGGGGTCTGGGGGTTTCGGGGGGGGTCTGGGGACCCTGGGTGTGTCTGGTGGTTGTGGGGTGTCCCCTGCCCTGTCCCCTCCGAGCCCCCCGGCTGTCCCCTGACCCCCCCCGTGTGTGTCTCCCAGAGGAGGAGGTCACCGTGGGCAAGTTCTACGCCACCTTCCTGATCCAGGACTATTTCCGCAAGTTCCGGCGGCGGAAGGAGCGCGGGATGCTGGGCGCCAACGCCGGCCCCAGCAACGAGAGCGCGCTGCAGGTGTGACTCCGCCCCCAGGTGGGGCTGGGAGGGTCACCAGGTGCCACCAGGTGCCAGCAGGTGACCCCGCGGTGTCCCCCCAGGCCGGGCTGCAGACGCTGCAGGCGCTGGGCCCTGAAATGCGGCGAGCACTGAGCGACCTGGAGGGGGACGAGGGCGGGGACGCGCCTGCGGAGGAGCCGCTCACCTACGCAGTGAGCCACGCCCACACCTGCCACATGGCCACACCTTTTCCTTGGCCACGCCCACCAGCCACACCCACCGACCTCACCTTTCCATTGGCCACTCCCACCCACCACAGCTGTCACATGACCATGCCCACAAACACACTTTTCCATTGGCCACACCCATGGACACACCTTTCCTTTGGCCACACCCACCGACCACACCTTTCTCCTGGCCATGCCCACCACCATACTGTTCCATTGGCCACGCCCACCCACCACACCTGTCACATGGCCACGCCCACCCACTACACCTTTTCTTTGGCCACGCCCACCCACTACACCTTTTCCTTGGCCATGCCCATCAACACCACCTTTCCATTGGCCATGCCCATCACACCTTTCCCTTGGCCACGCCCACCCACCATAGCAGTCACATGGCCACGCCCATCCACCATACCTTCCCATTGGACACACCCACTGACAGCACCTTTCCCTTAGCCACACCCACTGACCACACCTGTCCAAAATCCACCCGGAATGGCCACACCTGTCCCATGGCCACACCCACTGACCACACCTGTCCAAAATCCACCTCGAATGGCCACACCTGTCCCATGGCCACACCCACTGACCACACCTGTCCAAAATCCACCCTGAATGGCCACACCTGTCCCATGGCCACACCCACTGGCCACACCTGTCCAAAATCCACCCGGAATGGCCACATCTGTCCCACCACCACACCCATCGGCCACACCTCTCCCATGGCCTTGCCCACTGGCCTCACCTGTCTAAAATCCACCCTGAATGTCCACACCTGTCCCAGGCCATGCTCACACCTGTCCAAAATCCACCCCGAATGTCCACACCTGCCCCAAAGCCACATCCAATGTCCACACCTGTCCCATGGCCACACCTGTCCAAAATCCACACTGAATGTTCACACCTATCCCAGGCCACGCCCACCGGCCACACCTGTCCCAAATCCACCCCGAATGTCCACACCTGTCCCATGGCCACACCCACCAGCCACACCTATCCCAGGCCACGCCCACCGGCCGCATTTGTCCCAAATCCACCCCGAATGTCCACACCTGCCCCAAAGCCACATTCAATGTCCACACCTGTCCCATGGCCACACCTGTCCAAAATCCACACCGAATGGCCACACCTATCCCAGGCCACGCCCACCGGCCACACCTGTCCCAAATCCACCCCGAATGTCCACACCTGCCCCAAAGCCTCATCCAATGTCCACACCTGTCCCATGGCCACACCTGTCCAAAATCCACCCCGAATGTCCACACCTGTCCCATGGCCACACCTGTCCAAAATCCACACCCACCGGCCACACCTATCCCAGACCACGCCCACCGACCACACCTGTCCCAAATCCACCCCGAATGTCCACACCTGTCCCATGGCCACACCCACCGGCCACACCTATCCCAGGCCACGCCCACCGACCCCGCCTCTCTCCGCAGGCCCCCGAGACGCTCTACGGCTCCGGGCCCGGCTCCCCCCTGCTCTCGGAGCCGCCCCCCGCCCCCAGCCCCGCGCCCACCGAACGCGAGGAGCCCGCGCCCCCCTCCCACGGGGGCAGGTACGGGGGGCTGGGGGACACCCCGATGTGGGGAGGGGTCCCCGGGATGATGGGCCGGGGGTGCTCACGGCTCTGTGCGCAGGCGGCGCTCCGACGGGGGGGACCGGGAGGAGGAAGCGCCCCCGGCCGAGGATGCGGAGGAGCCGGGAGGGGACACGGGGGACATGAGCCACGACGAGGAGCTGGAGAGCGCGGCACCGGCCCGGCGGCGCTGGGTGGGGGACAGGTACCGCGACCCCCCCATCCCTGGGGGGAGAAACCCACCTGGAGGGGTCTCTGTAAATGGGGAGGGGGCACCGGAGAGTTCGGCACCGCTGGGTTGGGGACAGGTACTGCAACCCCCCCATCCCTGGGGGGAGAAACCCCCTCTGGAGGGATCCCTGTAAATGGGGAGGGGGGTCCTGTCAGCCCTGAGGCTGTCCCCGTGCCAGGACCCCCGGCCTGTAACTGGGGAGGGGGGCACTGGAGGCACCTGTCACCTCCTGACCCCATGGGATGTCCCCAGCCCCGACTGACCCCTCCTTGTTCCCCCCATCCAGGGCACCGGGACCCCCGCGCTGGGCGGCCGAGCTGCCCCGGGGGGGGTCGCTGCCGTTGCCCCCCCGGCACTTCGCGCTCGGCAGCGGCGCTCGAGAGGGGCAACAACTGAAACGGCGGCGGCTGCTGCCCCCCACCCCCGCCGGTACGGCAAAGGAGGGGCCAGGGGCTCCGGTGGGACCCTCCGGGATCCCGGGACGGTTCCCCGGATTGTCCCTGGGGCTGATGGCGGGGGGAGATGGCCCTGATGGGGAGGGTGGTGTCCCGCAGGGGCCCAGGAAGGGTCGCTGATCGCTGGGGGTGACCTCTCCCCGGTTCCTAAAGCCGGTGGTGACTCTGCCCGGTGATCTCTGATAGACCAGAGGGTCCCTGGCTGGGGGAAATGACCCTGCCTGGTGGCCCCTGGTCCCTGGCCAGGGTGGGTGACTCTGCCCGGTGCCCGGAGGGTCCCTGGCCAGGGTAAATGACCTGCCTGGTGCCCCCCCGTTTCCCAGAGGGTCCCTGGCTGAGGTGGGGTGACCCTGCCCGGTATCCCAGAGGGTCCCTGACCAGGGTGGGTGACCCTGCCCAATTTCCTGGAGGGTCTCTGGCTGAGGGGGTGTCTCTGCCTAGTATCCCAGAGGGTCCCTGGCCCAGGAAAAGACCCTGCCTGGTGCCCCCTGGTATTACAGAGGGTCCCTGGTCAGGGTGGGTGACTCTTCCCGCTATCCCCGAGGCTCCCTAGACGGGGACTGACCCTGCCTGGTGCCCCTGGTAGCCCAGAGGGTCCCTGGCTGAGGGAAGTGACCCTGCCCCGTATCCCAGAGGGTCCCTGACCAGGGTGGGTGACCCTGACCAGTTTCCCGGAGGGTCTCTGGCCCGGGAAAAGACTCTGCCTGGTGCCCCCTGGTATTACAGAGGGTCCCTGGCCAGGCTGGGTGACCCTGCCCGGTGCCCAGAGGGTCCCTGACCGGGGAAAATGACCCTGCCCGGTGCCCCCCGGTATCCCAGAGGGTCCCTGGCCAGGGTGGGTGCCCTGCCCGGTATCCCGGAGGATTCCTGACGAAGAGCTGACCCCCCCCGCTCCCCCCAGGCCGGAAACCTTCCTTCACCATCCAGTGCCTGCGCCGCCAGGGTAGCTGCGAGGACGAGCCCATCCCGGGCACCTACAACCCCTCGGGCCCGCCCGGCCCCGCCCGCCCGCAGGTACCGCTGGATGTGGGACAGACAGACACGGGAGAGGGGAGGGGACACCCTGACATTGTCACTGACCCCCTCCTGCCACCCCCAGGGCTACGGCAGCTCCGAGACCTGGCGGCTGGGGGGCTCCTCGCAGGCGTGGGCGGCGCCGGCCCGCGGGCACGTTCTGTACGCGCCGCTGATCCTGGTGGAGGGCGCGCCGCCGGGGCCGGGGGCGGGCGGCAGCCTGCCCCCCCTGAACCGCTGGTACCCCCCCGCGCCGCTCCGGCTGCGACCCTGCGGGCCACACGAGGCCCTGGCACGGGGATCGGCCGATAGCCTGGTGGAGGCTGTGAGTGGGGGACACGGGGGGACATGGGGGGACAGCCACAGCCTGGTGGAGGCTGTGAGTGGGGGGACATGGGGGGACAGGGGGGGACAGCCACAGCCTGGGGGAGGCTGTGAGTGGGGGGACATGGAGGGGACATGGGGGGACATGGGGAAACAGCCACAACCTGGTGGGGGCTGTGAGTGGGGGACATGGGGGGGGACATGGGGGGTCATAGGGTGACATGGCTCAGTTAGTAATCTAGGGGAGCCTGTGACTGGGGGGGCATGGGGGGAGACATGGGGGGCACATAGAGTGACATGGTTCAGCTGGCAGCCTGGTGGAGGCTGGGAGTGGGGGGACATGGGGGGACATGGGGGGCACCTAGAATGATAGCCAGCAGCCTGGGGGAGGCTGTGAGTGGGGGGACATGGGGGGACATGGAGGGGACATGGGGTGACAGCCACAGCCTGGTGGAGGCTGTGAGTGGGGGACACAGGGGACATGGGGGGGACACGGGGGACAGCCACAGCCTGGTGGAGGCTGTGAGTGGGGGACACAGGGGACATGGGGGGACATGGAGGGACATGGGGGGCAGCCACAGCCTGGTGGAGGGCTGTGAGTGGGGGACACGGGGGACATGGGGGGGACATGGGGGGTCATAGGGTGACATGGCTCAGTTAGTAATCTAGGGGAGCCTGTGACTGGGGGGGCATGGGGGAGACATGGGGGGCACATAGAGTGACATGGTTCAGCCGGCAGCCTGGTGGAGGCTGTGAATGGGGGACAGGGGGGGACATGGAGGGGACATGGAGGGGACATGGGGTGACAGCCACAGCCTGGGGGAGGCTGTGAGTGGGAGGACATGGGGGCCACATGAGGGGTCATAGAGTGACATGGCTCGGCTCGTAACCTGGTGGAGGGACATGGGGGGCACATGGAGTTGTGTGGCTCAGCCAGAAGCCTGGGGGAGGCTGTGAGTGGGGGAATTTGAGGGGGACACGGGGTGACATTATTCAGTCGACAGCCTGGTGGAGGCACTGAGGGGGGACACTGGGGCCACCCCGTGGCTTGGCTGACAGCCTGGTGGAGGCAGTGAGGGACACGGAGGACACAGGCACACCCCCAGCACCTCCCCCTCACCCCCTTAACCCAGGTGCTGATCTCGGAGGGGCTGGGGCTGTTCGCCCGCGACCCCAAGTTCGTGGCGGTGGCCAAGCGGGAGATCGCGGACGCGTGCGACATGACCATGGACGAGATGGAGAGCGCGGCCGCGGATCTGCTCACCCGGCGCCGCGGCCCGCCCGCGCCCACGCCCGCCGTCTACAGCGACGAGGAACCGCTGCGGCCGCCGGCCGAGGAGGAGCTGGCCGATGAGATGGGCTGGGCCGGCGGGGTTTAGGACCCGGCACAACGGGGGTTTAGAACCCGGCACCGCGGGGCTGGGCGGGCTGGTTCTAGAACCCGGGGCCGTGAGGGCGGCTCTCGAACCCGAGGCCCGCCATGACGGCTCTCGAACCCGGGGCCGTGAGGGCGGCTCTCGAACTCGGGGCCCGCCATGACGGCTCTCGAACCTGGGGCCGTGAGGGCGGCTCTGGAACCCGGGGCCCGCCATGACGGCTCTAGAACCCGGGCCCGTGAGGGCGGCTCTCAAACCCGGGGCCCGCCATGACGGCTCTAGAACCCGGGCCCGTGAGGGCGACTCTCAAATCCGGGCCCGTCAGGGCGGCTCTAGAACCCAGGCCCGTGAGGGCGACTCTCAAATCCGGGCCCGTCAGGGCGGCTCTAGAACCCGGCACCGGTGTGGGGGCAACGTTACCTCAGGAAATAAAGGGATTTTTATCAAAAAGCTTTTGATTTTTTGTTTTCTTCATACAAGGGGGTTTTTCGTCTGGAAAAGGGGTGTTTGCCTCAGGGATGGGTTTTTTTCTCAGGGGTGGTTTTGGGGTTCCCACACTCAGAGGGTTTGCGGGTACCCCTGTAGCCCCCCAAAAATGTCCCCAAAATTTCCTTAATGGTGTCAATAAATCTCAGTGCAGCAGTTTGGGGGGGTCATGTTGGTCACGGGAAAGGGGAATTTTGGGGTGGTTTTGGGGTCCCACACTCAGAGGGTTTGGGGGAACCCCTGTAGCCCCCCAAAAATGTCCCCAAAATGTTCCTCCTGGTAAAGGGGAATTTTGGGGTGATCTTGAGGTGGTTTTTGGGGTGATCTTGAGGTGGTTTTTGGGGTGATCTTGGGGTGATCTTGAGGTGCTTTTGGGGTTCCCCATCAGCTCCGTGGTGCCATGAAATACTTCAGCTCGCAGTCCCTGTGGAGGTCAGAGGAACAATGTGAGATTTTGGGGTGATTCAAACACCCCGCGGGTTTTTGGGGTGATTCAAACACCCCGCGGGTTTTGGGGTGCTCGGGGCGGTTTTGGGGTGTCCCGTGAGGGGGTTTTGGGGTACCTGGGGTAGCGCTGGCCCCGTTTCCGTCGGAATTCGGCCTCGTCCACCGTCCAGACGGCGCCGCGGGCGGCCTCGACCCGCACGAAGCATTTGTGCAGGCTCAGGTTGTGCCGGACGGCGTTCTGGGGAGAAACACCCCAAAATTGGGGGATGGACACCCCAAAAACAGGGAATGAACACCCCAAAATTGGGGGCTGGACACCCCAAAATTGGGGGCTGGATACCCCAAAATCGAGGGGCTGGACACTCCAAAAACGGGGAATGGACACCCTAAAATCGAGGGGCTGGGCACCCCGAAATTGTGGGCTAGACACTCCAAAATCGGGGGATGGACACCCCAAAATCAGGGAATGGACGCCCCAAAATTGGGAGCTGAAAACCCCAAAATTCGGGGGTTGGACACCCCAAAATCGGGGAATGGACACCTCAAAATTGGGGGATGGACACCCCAAAATTGGGGTTTGGATACTCCAAAATTGGCGGACTGGACACCCCAAAATCAGGGGACTGGGCACCCCAAAATCGAGGAGCTCGACACTCCAAAACCGGGGGGCTTGGACACCCCAAAATTGGGGAATGGACACCCCAAAATCGGAGGCTGGGCACCCCCAAATCGAGGGGTTGGACACCCCAAAATTGGGGAGCTGGACACCCCAAAATTGGGGGGCTGGACACCCCAAAATCGGGGGTTGGACACCCCAAAATCGGGGGTTGGACACCCTAAAAACTTGGGATGGACACCCCAGAATTGGGGGGCTGGGCACCCTCAAATCGGGGGGCTTGGACACCCCAAAATCAGGGGACTAGGCACCCCAGAATTGAGGGGCTTGACACTCCAAAATCAGGGGATGGACAACCCACAATTGAGGGGCTGGAAACATCAAAATCAGTGAACGGACACCCCAAAATCAGGGGATGGACACCCCAAAATCAGGGGGTTGGGCACCCCAAAATCGGGGAATGGACACCCCAAAATCGTGTTGTTTTTTCGGGGGTCCTGGGTCTGGTTTTGGGGGTCCCATAGCACTTTTTGGGGTTCCCAGGGCAGTTTTTGGGGTTCCCGGGGCAGTTTTGGGGTTCCCAAGGCAGTTTTTTGGGGTTCCCGGGTCCTTTTTTGGGGTCCCACCTTCCACGTCCGGGTGTTGTGGCGGAAGAAGCCGAACCTGCGGCTGAACCAATGGTAAATCTCCGCCAGGGGGCGCTGCCGCTGCGGGGACTCCAGGATGGCCTGGGGGGGACGGGGGGGAGCGGGGACATTTGGGGACATCGGGGACACTGACAGGATTGGGGACATTGGGGGATTGGGGACACTGGGGGACATTGGGGGGATTGAGGGACATCGGGGATACTGGGGACATTGGAGGGATTGGGACATTGGGGACTTGGGGGGACATTGAGGGACATTGGGGGGATTGGGGACATTGGGGGGATTGGGGACATTGGGGACTTGGGGGAACATTGAGGGACATTGGGGGGACTGGGGCATTGGGGGCATTGGGGGGATATTGGGAGGGTTTGGGGACAAAGGGGACATTGGGGGGGATTGGGGACATCGGGGGGGATTGGAGACTTGGGGACATTGGGGCACATTGGGGACTTGGGGACATTGAGGGACATTGGGGATATTGGGAATATGGGGGCATTGGGGAGATCAGGGACATTGGGGATGTTGGGGACATGGAGGGACATCGGGGGACATCGGGGGACATTGGGGCGACATTGAGGAGGATTGGGGACATGGGAGACATTGGGTACTTGGGGACATTGAGGGGGCATTGGGGATATTTGAGATATTGGGGACATTGGGGGTCATTGAGGAATTTGGGGACATTGAGGGGACATTGGAGAGATTGGGGACACGGGGACATTGAGGGACATTGGGGATATTGGGGACATTGGGGAGATCAGGGACATTGAAGGGACATTGGGGACATTGAGGGGACACTGAGAGACTTTGGGATATTGGGGGGGATTGGGGACTTGGGGACTTTGGAGCTCATTGGGGACTTGGGGGCATTGAGGGGCATTGGGGACATTGGGGATATTGGGGAACATTGAGGGACATTAGGGACATTGGGGACAATGGGGAGATTGGGGGATATTGGGGGACATTGGGGCATATTGGGGTCATTGAGGGACATTGGGGACATTGGGGCCATCAGGGACATTGGGGATATTGGGGGACTTGGGCATATCGGGGACATTGGGAATATGGGGGACATTGTGGGGGATTGGGGGGACATTGGGGGGGATTGGGGACATCGGGGGGGGATTGGAGACTTGGGGACATTGGGGCACATTGGGGACTTGGGGACATTGAGGGACATTGGGAATATGGGGGGCATTGGGGAGATCAGGGACATTGGGGATGTTGGGGACATGGAGGGGCATTGGGGGACATCGGGGTGACATTGAGGAGGATTGGGGACATGGGAGACATTGGGGACTTGGGGACATTGAGGGGGCATTGGGGATATTTGGGATATTGGGGACATTGGGGGTCATTGAGGAATCTGGGGACATTGGGGGGACACTGGAGAGATTGGGGACACGGGGACATTGAGGGACATTGGGGATATTGGGGACATTGGGGAGATCAGGGACATTGAGGGGACATTGGGGACATTGAGGGGACACTGAGAGACTTTGGGATATTAGGGGGGATTGGGGACTTGGGGACTTTGGAGCTCATTGGGGACTTGGGGGCATTGAGGGGCATTGGGGACATTGGGGACATTGGGGAGATTGGGGGATATTGGGGGACATTGGGGCATATTGGGGTCATTGAGGGACATTGGGGACATCAGGGACATTGGGGATATTGGGGGACTTGGGCATATCGGGGACATTGGGAATATGGGGGACATTGTGGGGGATTGGGGGGACATTGTGGGGGATTGGGGACATCGGGGGGGGATTGGAGACTTGGGGACATTGAGGATATTGGGAATATGGGGGGCATTAGGGAGATCAGGGACATTGGGGATGTTGGGGACATGGAGGGGCATTGGGGGACATCGGGGGACATTGGGGCGACATTGAGGAGGATTGGGGACATTGGGGACTTGGGGACATTGAGGGGGCATTGGGGATATTTGGGATATTGGGGACATTGGGGGCCATTGAGGAATTTGGGGACATTGGGGGGGACATTGGAGAGACTGGGGACACGGGGACATTGAGGGACATTGGGGATATTGGGGACATTGGGGAGATCAGGGACATTGAGGGGACATTGAGGGGACATTGAGGGGACACTGAGAGACTTTGGGATATTGGGGGGGGGATTGGGGACTTGGGGACTTTGGAGCTCATTGGGGACTTGGAGGCATTGAGGGGCATTGGGGATATTGGGGGACATTGGGGACAATGGGGAGATTGGGGGATATTGGGGGACATTGAGGGACATTGGGGACATTGGGGCATATTGGGGGACACTGAGGGACATCAGGGACATTGGGGACAATGGGGAGATTGGGGGACATTGGGGGACATTGAGGGGCATTGGGGACATTGGGGACATCAGGGACATTGGGGATATTGGGGGACTTGGGCATATCGGGGACATTGGGAGGATATTGGGGACATTGTGGGGGATTGGGGGGACATTGGGGACATTGAAGGACTTGGGGCCATTGGGGGACTTGGGGACACTGGGGGACATTGAAGGACTTGGGGATTTGGGGGCATTGGGGACATGGAGGGACCTTGGGGACATTGAGGGGCATTGGGGACATCGGTGACATTGGGGAAAATGGGGAGCCTGGGAGAGTTTTGGGGTTCGGGGTGGGTTTTTGGGGTTCCCGTGGGTATTTTTAGGGTTCAGGGTGGGTATTTTAGGGATCCCGTGGGTATTTTTGGGGTTCCCGTGGGTATTTTTGGGATCCAATGGGTATTTTTGGGGTTCCCGTGGGTATTTTAGGGATCCCGTGGGTATGTTTGGGGTTCCCATGGGTATTTTAGGGATCCCGTGGGTATTTTTGGGGATCCTGTGGGTATTTTGGGGATCCCATGGGTATTTTTGGGGATCCTGTGGGTATTTTAGGGATCCCGTGGTATTTTTGGGATCCCGTGGGTATTTTGGGGTTCCCGTGGGTATATTGGTGTTCCCGTGGATATTTTGGGGTTCCCGTGGGTATTTTGGGGTTCAGGGTGGGTATTTTGGGGTTCCCGTGGGTATTTCTGGGGTTCAGGGTGGGTATTTTGGGGTTCCCGTGGGTATTTCTGGGGTTCAGGGTGGGTATTTTAGGGATCCCGTGGGTATTTTTGGGGTTCCCGTGGGTATTTTTGGGATCCCGTGGGTATTTTTGGGGTTCCCATGGGTATTTTAGGGATCCCGTGGGTATTTTTGGGATCCCGTGGGTATGTTGGGTTCCCGTGGGTATTTTTGGGATCCCGTGGATATTTTGGGGTTCCCGTGGGTATTTTTGGGGTTCAGGGTGGGTATTTTTGGGGTTCCCGTGGGTATTTTTGGGATCCCATGGGTATTTTTGGGGTTCAGGGTGGGTATTTTAGGGATCCCGTGGATATTTTTGGGGTTCCCGTGGGTATTTTAGAGATCCCGTGGGTATTTTGGGGATCCTGTGGGTATTTTTGGGGATCCTGTGGGTATTTTGGGGATCCCATGGGTATTTTTGGGGATCCTGTGGGTATTTTTGGGGTTCCCGTGGGTATTTTAGGGTTCCCGTGGGTATTTTTAGGGTTCAGGGCGGGTATTTTAGGGATCCCGTGGGTATTTTTGGGGATCCCATGGGTATTTTGGGGATCCCGTGGGTATTTTTGGGATCCTGTGGATATTTTGGGGTTCCCGTGGGTATTTTGGGGTTCAGGGTGGGATTTTGGGGTTCAGGGTGGGATTTTGGGGTTCACTCACCCATCGGATGAGCGTGGCGTAGGTGTAGGGGGGCCGGGCGGTGCTCAGTCTGTAATACTCCAATTCTGGGGGGGGGGGGAAATTTGGGGGTTCAGTCAGACCCCCAACACCCCCCCCCCCATAATTTGGGGATCCCCCCCACCCCCCCAAACCCCTCACTCACCTGGGCAGAGCCCCCCCCGCTCCCAGGGGTGCCCCGGGGGGGGCAGCAGCACCTCGGGGTCGCCCTCGGCCTCGGGGGGACCCCAAATTTGGGGAGGGGGGGGCCCGGCCTGGCCCTTCCCGGGGAGACCCTAAAGGGGGGGGGGATACAAAAGTGAGGGGGGGGCTCCCCATTTTGGACGCCCCTACCCCATTTTTGGGGTGCATTCCCCCCCACCCCCTTTTTGGGGTGCTCCCCCCCATTTTTGGGGTGCATTTCCCCCCTTATCGTGCTGGGGGTGGGTGGTCCCAAACCCCCTCCCCAGATTTTGGGGTGCATCTTCCCCCTTACCATGCCCCCCACCCCATTTTCAGGGTGCTCCCTCCCCTCTTGCCACTCTGGGGGGGTCCCAAGCCCACCACCCAAATTTTGGGGTGCTCCCCTCCCTTAGTGCTCTGTGGACCTCCCACACCCCATTTTTGGGGTGCCCCCCCCATTTCTGGGCTGCATTCCCTCCACCCCATTTTTGGGGTGCTCCCACCCCTTTTTTGGGGGGCATTCCCCCCCACCCCATTTTTGGGTGCATTCAACCCCCCAATTTTGGGGTGCATTCCTTGCCCCCCCAATTTTGGGGTGGATTACCCCCCATTTTTGGGGTGCTCCCACTCCATTTTTTGGGGTGCATTTCCCCCCCCCAATTTTGGGGTGCATTCCCCCACACCCCATTTTTGGGGTGCATTTTCCCACCCCAATTTTGGGGTGCATTCCCCCTCAATTTTGGGGTGCATTTCCCCCCCCATTTTTGGGGTACTCCCCCCCATTTTTGGGGTGCTCCCCCCTTACCGAGCCGGGGGGGCCCCTCCGCAGCAGCTGCGCCTGCAGCAGCCCCAGGCGGTGCCGCTCGCGGGCCAGCTGGGGGGGGGGAGGCACAAATTTGGGGTTCAGTGACGGATTTTGGGGTGTCACAGGGTTGGGGGGCACAGGGACAGGTTTGGGGGGTCACACTCGGGTTTGGGGGGACAGGGACAGGTTTGGGGGTCACACTCAGGTTTGGGGGACAGGGAGAGGTTTGGGGGGGTCACGGGGTTTGGAGTGGGACAGATTTGGGGGGTCGGGACAGATTTGGGGGGGGGTCCCACCGGATTTTGGGGGACAGGTCTGGGGGGTCACACTCGGGTTTGGGGGGACAGGGACAGGTTTGGGGGTCACACTCGAGTTTGGGGGGACAGGTTTGGGGGTCACACTCAGGTTTTGGGGGGACACAGGGGGGTCAGGGTGTTGGGGAGGGACAGGGACAGGTTTGGGGGGTCACACTCGGGTTTGGGGGGACAGGGACAGGTTTGGGGGGGACAGGGACAGGTTTGGGGTTCACACTCAGGGTTGGGGGGGACAGGGACAGGTTTGGGGGGGTCACAGTCGGGTTTGGGGGTCACACTGGGGTTTGGGGGGGACAGGGACAGGTTTGGGGGGGACAGGGACAGGTTTGGGGGTCACACTGGGGTTTGGGGGGGACAGTGACAGGTTTGGGGGGGACAGGGACAGGTTTGGGGGTCACACTCGGGTTTGGGGGGGACAGTGACAGGTTTGGGGGGGACAGGGACAGGTTTGGGGGTCACACTGGGGTTTGGGGGTCACACTCAGGTTTGGGGGGACAGGGACAGGTTTGGGGGGGGTCACACTCGGGTTTGGGGTCACACTCGGGTTTGGGGGGGACAGGGACAGGTTTGGGGGGTCACACTCGA